>NC_133799.1:5141539-5421539 GCF_043250625.1 Sebastes fasciatus
GAATGCTCCCTGAAAGACCAAGTACAACTTTTAACAGAAGACGCGGGGCAGTTTGAGGCAAATAGGACACATCAGTTTCTCTTTGTCGTTGCTAGTCCTTTTAGGTCGGGTCTGTAAGCAAATGTTTACATAAAATATTTTAAGAGTTTTGTTGCAAAATGAGACCTTTTCAAATGGAAAAAAACGCCTGTCCTTATATAATGATTGTCTTTCTCTAAAAACAAACAAAAAAATTGTTTATGCTTACTCTCACAAAACTATAATACAAACATAATGCACCCAACATAAAATCACATAAATCAGTAACACCTACAACGTCAGTTAAAGCAGTCATACAATTACTTCCTGCTGTTGATAACAGAGACTGCTGAGGAAAGACTGATTTACAGAAAAGCTGCCTTGTAACGGGACAATGTAAAGATTGCCCCAACACAGGCAGTAAGACCTCCCAAAGGTGTCTCAAAGACGTGTTGAGTTAATGTTTAGAAATGCTTTTGTTTGGCTCTAGACAGTGATGTTAACAGTAAATACAGATTCAACAAGAGATATTATGGAGCATGAAAAGTGCAAAGCTTCCTTGATAGAAGCACTGTTTGGCCTTCTTATGCAATGTCCACATGACAAAAACTTGACAGAAGTGTCCATAATAAAAGTGAAGTGGTGCAGTAATAACACAAAGTGGAGGGACTAGGAATGTCAACATTAATGCGATAATAATGTGTTAACACAAAATCATTTAAACGCCACTAATTTCTTTAACGCATTACCGTAATTGATCTTTCGGAAGTTGTAGCGAGCACAGTTTTAAAGCTAGAGTGAAGATACTGGTATCATACGGGAAAACTACTAGATACTAGAAAACCTAAGGAATCCAATGATGGTCATGTTAATGCTACGAAGTTGCGCTAAATTTTGGCGAGGAAAAACTGTCATGGCCATTTTCTAAGGGGTCCCTTGACCTCTGACCTCAAGATATGTGAATGAAAATGGGTTCTGCTTTTACCCCACATAAGGATTTAAGGTATGTCCATATTTCTAATATGTTTTCCTGAATAAGATAATCAACAAATAAACTACAGTGCACAACACAGGAAAAAACAAGCCACTCACCAGCCTGTTTGTTGCTGGGACAAACATCCCCAAAATGAATACGCCCAGTAGTGGACCACTGACCACACCCATGACTGTGAACGATCCCTGAATAGAGAAGACAAAGGCAGTTCTGGGAAATCAACCAAACAACACACCACTGAGACTTTATTACAAAATACAAAATAAATATTGTACTCTCATTCAGTTCAGAACCATTGCTCATTTCCTATCATAGTCATATATGGATTAAATATCATGTGATATAGTAATGTTTAGGTATTATACCTGAAGAACTCCCCAGTCCGCGAGGGAGGAGAGAGCAGCTATGGTGATACAACCAATTCCGTACAGGAACGCTTAGAGAAAAAAAAGAGAATAAAATTCCCAAAAGTTCCAAAATACAATAACAGGAAGTGGTGTCATCCAATACTGGGTCGATGTGAAATGTAAATTGTGGTGAATGATGATAAAATATGATTTGCACTTCAAAAAGTGACAGTTGGTGAGTTTTCTGCCTTTATCATGATTGTTTTAAAAGAAAAGTGGTTTTAAAGGAACAGTGTGTAACATTTCTTGGGATGTATTAGCAGAAATGGAATATAATATTCATAAATATGTTTTCATTATTGTATAATCACATGGAACTAAGAATCATTGTGGTTTCGTTAGCCTAGAATGAGCCCTTATGGAGCGGGTCCTCTTGTTTCTACAGTTGCCCAGAACGGACAAACCAAACACTGGCTATAGAGAGTTCTGCGACATGCTTGTGAAACTGCAGGATGTGAGCCACAGAGTGCAAAACCATGGTACCGCCAACCACCCTCTGACTTTCGTTGCTCTTAAAGTAGTGTTATTATGGTAAGGATGGCCTCTGAGCGAGACGAACGGCCATCTTGGAAAGGGAGGAGTTAGCGGAGGGGTTCTCAGTTGGTTGCAATCTGCAACCACACCACGATATGCCACAAAATCCTACACACTGTACCTTTAAGAATAAACAACAACTCAATGAAGTGGTTCAGTTTTTTTGGTGAGAATCAACCTACACAGTCCTTTGGAAATGAGTATCAATTTCTTCTGGGTCATGTGGAGCAGATGAGGTCGCAGCAGATCCTCCATCGTTACTGCAGCCATTGCGTTGATACTTGTGGAGGCCGTGCTGTGAAAAAGACATGTGGTCACCAGTTAGCCCACATCATATATTAGGGCTGTCAAAGTTAACGCAATAGAAATGCGTTAACGCAAATTTTAAAATAATTTCTTTAACGCATTAACACAATCGATCTTTCGGAGGTTGGAGCTGGTATCATATGATACTAAAAAACTTAAGGATTCCATTGATACTTCCAACTATGTCATATTAACAAACGAGGCAAAATAACGCTCTAACTTGCACTAAATTTTCAAAGGGGTCCCTTGACCTCTGACCTCAATATATATGAATGAAAATGGGTTCTATGGGTACCCACGAGTCTCCCCTTTACAGATAGCCCACTTTATTACAATTATTATTTAGTTTTTTAATTTTTAATTATATCATTACAATATTTGTCATTGTTTTGTGTTGTTAATTGATTTCCAATAATAAATATATACATACATTTGCATAAAGAAAGAGTATTTGCACACTCCCATGTTGATAAAAGTATTAGAAACTTAAAAAAAAAACATTTTGAACAGATAAAAAATGTGAGATTAATTTTGATTATTTATGGACAATCATGCGATTAAATATTTTAATTGATTGACAACCCTAATATATATATTCATATATATATATGTATATATATATATATACATATATATATACATATATATATATAATTCCACTATACCTTGGTAAATGTACTTAATTATGATACTGTACCAAATACAGTGTAGAGCCAATAAGACTACTACAGCATTTTTAGTACTACCACTAGAGGCAGCCAAACTTTACACATTGTGGCTTTATGGAATTAGTTCCATGTAGTGGTAGAAGAATTGCTCATATTGGTTACAGTAGTTATTGTGGTTAAGTACAAAATTAACAATGTAAAAAAAGTATTCTATCACAAGTAAAAGTCATTCATTCAAAATCCTACTTAAAAAAGTATACTATTAGTAGAAAAATGTACTGAAATTATCAAAAGTAAAAGTGCTTGTTCAACAAGTATAGCTATCAAATAAATATAATGGAGTGAAAAGTACAATAGTTCCCTCTGAAGTATAAAGTTGCACATAATACTCATGTACCCTAGGGGGGGACCTGTCATAAGTTTAGTTTAGAGAATCCAAGATTGAATACCTCAGAGTCCCACTGTATGCACAGGCCAGGAAAAGACCTGGAAATCCAGGGTGATTTTTGAATATCTCCAACACGAAGTACGGCATGTACTTCATCAGACGAGAGAGAGAGGGAAACAGTGAAAAATTAAAATAAATTTCCAGTTGTTCTTCACTGAATAAAATAAAATAAATTTTGCAAATGAAATATTTTCTCACAGTCTTGAGTACATTTTTTAAATCCTGTTTACAATCTATAAAATATACTTCAGCTTGCAGCGCTGTTTGACCTTAAGTCACATCAAAGCACCATTGTGGTAACCAGCTAAAGTAAACATCTGATGTAAAAGTTGGCACATTATGTAGCCCAATCAAAATTCATAACTAATAAAACGATGGATGATGGATGGAGTATTTGGCAAAGACAATCTTAAAGGTACAGATGTTTCTCTTTCAACGGCTTTGAACCCGACACAGCCTCATGGATCATGGTCATGGGTCAATATGAGTGTCTTGAGTACCAGGTCAGGGGTAGAAATCCTCCCAGACTGCAGTGGATCACAGTTGACGTAATAAGCGAACATGACGATGCCGCAAGTTGCTGCACTTCCAACAACGAGACACAGACCCACTTGGTTCACAAACAATGCCCTGCAATCAAAAGCAAACATCATTAATGACCCAGGTTTATCGTTGGACTTCTGCATTTCCACTATTTAATCACTTGTGTGGGAAAGATACAACCACTATATATGATGATAGTTCTGTTATTGCACGATCTACAATTTCAAGCACTTTGGTGAACCTGAAGGGCTGTTGTATCTTTTTAATGTAATTTATGAGAAATTAGATGCTTATTGATGCCTTGCTTGCAAATTAAAGGCTTGACTATCAACATAACGTGACATCAAATGTATGATATCTATTTGCAGAGCAGCAATATCTGATAATATAAAATGTCTATTGAGTATAACCCTTGCCTGAACTTCCTGACAAGGAACAAAACTATTAAATTTCACTTTGTGTCCTCTGAAGGCAATTTTCACCTGCAGCTAATTGGCTAGTCTTTTCACCTTCAGGAAATTTTTATGTCAACCTAAAACAAATAACATGCTGATATGTAGGCGCCTGTATAAATAATTTCACTTTGCTCTGCAACATTGGCTGTTAAAGTCCCACCTTCTATCCAAACACAATGCTGAGGAGAATAAAACGTTTCTGTATGCTGTATGATGTAAGCCTGTACCTTGGTGGATGTATTAACGTCTTTGTTTCCAAACAACCGGCTATCGGCCAGTAGCTAGTAGTGCTAGTAGCATGACAGCGACAGAATTTAATGTAGTTGTCGGCTATTTACTAACACGCAGGGCAAAAGCACAGGAAACAACCTCTTATACATCTATGGTCAGTGGTTTATTGTACATCGATTTTCGAGGTCCTTGACATGAAAAAGATTGAGATTGCTCTCAAAATCTGTGTGCTGGATTTTTCTAACTTCCATTTATGTCCATCGCTCACTTAATTCCCTTCTGGGAAGCGTGCCGGGCAAAAAAGTTAAATAAATAAATGAGTAATTAAGTAAATAGTTATAATAGTATGCATATTTATAATATTTTTATTGTTCAAGACAGTCCATTTCGGTAGAGACATTAACAATGATGACAATAGAATAAAAATAATTTAGTTTTACTTTTGTACGGCACTTTGCAGACAGACGTTTAACTGGCGTCATTATGGTAGTCGACTTGATTACAGTCCAAAAGGAGGCAGAGGCGTAGCTTCTTAGCAATATATGTTCTTTGAACCTACTCAGGCACAGTGGTGGTGCTAAATGAGCTAAATGCTAACATCAGTCATACTAACATACGCACCATCTAACTTTAGCTTGCTTCCATGCTAACATTTGCTAATTTGTGCCAAACACAAAGTACAGCTGAGGCAGATGGAAATAAAAAGCACTTCCGGTTCCTTCGTCTGGAAGTCAGTGTTTTTTTTAATGGCTTTTTTAGCGGGGCAGTTAAGTATAACAATTGTGCATTTTGTGATAAAAGCAGCAAATTTGGCACAGACATAGGTGTATGCTTTGAAAAGATATAGATAACAGGGCTCTGCAAATCTGGCACAACGTAGCCTTAATCAGTGGCTATTCTCCTGTGAGTAGTGACCCATACGGGAATTAGCTGCGTGTCTGTTATATGTTTTCATAATGGTAGCCCTGTGTGCCCTCAGCTGAGTTTATATTAGGTAACAAAGAGACCTCTTAAAGGTTCTGTGTAATACTAAATATCATTGAGAGACAATGATATTTACTGTAAATAAATCTGATTCTCCGTGAAGACTGTCTCTGTTGGTTTGTGCTGCATTTTGAACAGGTTTTGTTTAGCTACAAATGAACTAATTTAATCCAGTTTTCTTCTAACTTTTCAACCTCACCTGTCTGAATATACACGGGCTGTTATGAAGGCTGGTTTTATCCATCTTGCTTTTGTTTAGAACTAAAAGCTGTAACTTTCTTTTTACAGAGATTACAGACGACCGGCACATTTATAGATGGATTTTTCGTCTGTGTCAAATAGTGTTGTGTTGCACACAATGTCAAGTTATTTTTTCAGATATGTGCAGTTTCCCCACTTGAAAGAGATTGATACATCTACCTGAAGATTTCTAGCTGGAATCCACTCAATGACAAACAGCTTTTTCTTTTTTTCCTCCTTTATTTTGTAGGTTGAGTTGATAGTTTAGTTACATTGCGCCAAGTAGGCGCTAAATATTCCTAATCCCTGCAGAAAACTGATTTTATGACAAAAAGGTGAACCAGAAGATTCTCCATTGACATACTGTAAACGTGAAGGCCTAACTAAGGCTATAGGAAGCCCAAGATTACAGGATGTTAAGTTTCTGCATTGTAAAAAAAGTGAGTTTCTTGAATTGACTTTTGAAAAAGAGAGCCAGTTATTTTTTAAACGGCATTTTTTGAAGATATCAATTTGTTATGGTTTTATTGAGAAAATATTAAAACTGATAAAAGTTTTTTGGGGGGCTGTGCTTGCTGGATTGATTAGTGTCTTGGCTTGTTGTGCAGTGATTATTTCACTTGTCTTGACACCAGCTTTAAAATTTGTCTTTAGAAACCTGTAGGTGACTTCACAGATGCTAGACTACATTGTTGTTTTTCTATAATTCATAAACTCAACCTAAATTCAATTCATGATAACATTTAAGTTGCTGTTCTAAACACCTGATAGATCATTATGTGAATAAAAAACAGGTCTCCACTCACAACTGGGCATCTTTTTCTGTTCTGCAGGAGACATAGCGCTGGACTTGAGCTTGGTTTACCCCGTACATGGACAGCCAAACCAATGAACCTCCAACAGACAGGCTCCAGAAGGTATAGCGCTGCCGCGGGTCAACACCAAAACTGGTGGAAAATAGTATTGAACAAATCAGTGACACACCAATCTTTACAGCCTCTTTCCACTATAACACATTTAAGTTCATGTACAGTTTGACTAAACAATCTTAAATCCAGGTCCACTTACTGTACCTTTTTCCAGAGCTTAAGACAGTATCTCATGGATGAAGAGACTTTCTTTGAACAGAGACGCAAGTTACAATTTCTCCTCACATAAAACCACCTGATATTTATTTTCTCAGTTGTCATCACGGGACCTAAATATGGGACTTGAGTGTTGTGATGACAACTGAGCAAACTCTGTCCACCAAGAATACTGTGAGATGTGGTTGAAAGCTCAAGAAAACCTGGTAAATGGACTTTGAGTTAAGATAGCTTTTGTCAAACTTCTGTTTCCCATGTCAAGAATGAGCATTTGTGCTTAACTTAAATATATATATATATATATATATATAGATAGATAGATAGATAGATAGATAGAGATATAGATATATATATATAGATATAGATAGATATATATAGATATAGAAGTAGCAGCTTGAAATAATCTTAAATTGTGATGCATCATCATCATCAAAAGGTACTTGATGCGACTGCCAGGGCTATATAGTGCTCACACAGTAATGTGGGATTATCCAGACATTTATGTGTTGAAATAGAGGGGGAAGAAAATTAACAGTGTTTTTACTCATCAAAATTAATGCGTGATCCATTGTTGGCAATCTCCAGCACCACTGCAGGACCACCAACCAGAACTGTGCCGTGGATGAAAATGGCCATGAAGCCGGCCAACATGACAATAATCTGGAACACATCAGTCCAGATCACAGCTTTCATGCCACCCTGTTACACACAGATGATGGAAGAGACAGAGATGAAAACAAACAGCGACACCTGAGAATTTTACAAAAAACAAATTAAGGGCGAGATGTATTCTTCACTTATGCTGCTCTACTAGTTTCAGTGTCTACATAGTTCTGGTGTTCAGAACTTGAGAGAGACGTTCAAACACCGCCTACTTTTTCACCTTCACCAAATTGAAGCAGGAATGCTAGCCGTATTATTTGTGGAAAGTACCAAAAATTGTCCGACTTGGAAGGGAGTTTGAGACACCGTTCAACAATCCAACAAACTTTGGATGAAGCATATTGACGTTCTTTCTCACAACCTACTCTAGGAAACTGAAAGTAAAACTTTAGTCGCAGTAGAAGAACCCTGGGTAGTCCTGAGATGGGCCAAGTCATTGACTGTATATAAAAAGTGGATGTAGTCACCGTGACGTCACCCATTAGTTTGTGGACCTCAGTTTTGAAGCCTTGAGTTTGGCATTTTGGCCGTCGCCATCTTGGTTATTTGCAACCAGAAGTGACACAAGAGGGTGGAGCTAAGTACAACCAAACGCTGAACAAGACATTGGCTTAAAATGGTTATAATTAACTTTCAAGAACTGGACACACACAATGAAAGGGTTAACGTTGTAAGACGAAAACACAGACAACTCCCAGACCGGACAACGCTGTGGTAGCAACCTGTCAATCACAAGCCATGCCCTAAAGCATACCCTGCTTTATTGCTCATTTTAGTCTAAATGGGACCATAATTTACTGGAAACTAGCGATTGAGACCATAAACTCATGTTTATAATGTTTACTGAGGTAATAAATCAAGTGAGAAGTAGGCTCGTTTTCTCATAGACTTCTATACAATCAGACTTCTTTTTGCAACCAGATGAGTCGCCCCCTGCTGGCTATTAGAGAGAATGCAAGTTTAAGGCACTTCTCCATTGGCTTCACTTCTCAGACCCGGAGGTTGTCCACAGGGTCAAGCAAAACTGCCTCGTCTAACAGCGGCATTGCAAGGAGGACACAGGAACAATGACATACCATACATGCACTGCTAAATCTTCAATGGCTGAGGTGACAAAATCACTAGCAAATGTGTTGCCTATTTTAAAAAGATAGGACATCTGCCAATAGGCATTTCTGGATGCACATTTAAATCTTGACAGAAACCCGTCCTCTCTGTTTAAGAGCGCCTCCCCTAAATGCCATGCTGTTTTGGTGAAATGGAAAAAAAATATTCATACCAGTGTGGTGTACAGGGTGCAAATGATCCCAGTAGAAAACAGAGACACCCACATATTGAGTCCAGTAGCTGAAAAAAAACACAGTGTTAATGTGTTAATATTGAATATTCTTTTAATTTACCATCTCATTCTTAAACTATAGAAACTGACTAGTCATTAATAGTGTTTAAAGAGCATTCGTCAACCTCTGATGACTCTGAATGGTTTTGATTATGTATTTCAAAATGTGTGTATAAAACATTGTCCTCCCTGCAGCAGTGTTTTGAAAACAGTTATAAAAATGTCGTAATCCAATATGCTCAACATGTTTGCTAACAAGCACACCAGAGTTTAGTTTTAGTTTTGCTACTTTGGGTTTGGATACTGTCAGCAAGGTCATTATGAAGTCACAAAGAAGGGTGTGATTTTTTTTTTGTATGCAGACACATCAAATCTATCAAAACACAAGTATTGGCATCAAAATATACTTAGAGTTCTAAAAGTACCCGTTATGAAGAATGGCCCATTTCAGAATAATGTATATTATATCCCTGGATTATAATTAATGATGCATCAATGTGTAAGTGTCACTAATGTTGCAGCTGGTAAAAATGGAGCTAATTTAAATTTCCTGTAGCTTAATCCATAAATATACATCACAATCTGATATTTTATTATAATTTGTTTTAATAATCTGACCTTGCATCCAAAATGTAGTGGATCTGTTACCACAGGTTTACCTCGCCAGGTCTTAGTGTTGGGTGTAAAAATGCAGGAAATCTCTGACTCGAAATACACTTACAAATGTGATAAAGTTGTTAATTCATGGAAAAAAATTGAGAAAGACGGGCTATCAAAGAATTGTCGGAATTATTATTGAATGCCACATTAATGAAAACATCCCATTAATGCATACAGACAGGGGCATCAGGTGGTCTCTCTTACCTTGGTTGAGGATCAAGGCAGGTGCATAGATGACAATCCCTGTGTAAAGCAGCTGGGGAAAAGACACACAAGGACATCAGCAAACACAGTGACACGTTTTGTGAGTTTTACAACGTGGTTTGTGCAAATGAAAGAACACGCACACCAGGAGTTAAACTCAATGTGCAAACTGGGTCTGAGCCAAATAAAATACTGTATTTGCACGAGAGCTGCTCGGAAAACACTGAATACAACTTTGAGTTACATCAGAGAACACAGTGATGTGTGTCTTACCGTCGCCACCAGAAACTGGATGCTCCCCAACAGCTGCATCCCTCTGCCAAATCTCATCTTCAGATACTGTGGCCAGCAGACGGCTGGAGTTACAACACGGCAGAATATCTCCACACACATCCCTCATCCTTCCTCACCTCTTATATTCATCCCACACATCAGACCCACAGGTGCAATTCAACATTGTGACAGAGAAATCCTGACCGTCTTTCTACACTGATTGGTTAGAAACACTCTTACTTTGGGTATTTTAATGCTTACTTATTTTTGTTTAAACCCTCAAACTAAACCCATCTCTCTTACACTATTCTCCTGAGAAGTCTGATTTTTATATAAATTAGTTTGGTCCAGAAATCTACAATCAATACCATCGAAAACAAACGATTTCTAAACAAATACAAATTTAAATCTTTAGATCTTTGTTAACATTATGCTCCTGTATTCATGACAATAACCGGGGTAATAACTGGAATCTCATTACGACCTGATTGGTGCTGGTGATGCCCAGTCGGTAGAAAACTGGCAGGAAGAGGTACGCTGTCAGCAGGGAGTTGATGCTTTGTCCGAGGCACATGTAGAGGAATTTAAAGCCATAGCGGGAAACCTCGGCAGGAACACCCAGAACCTGGACTGCTGACATAAAACTGGCACAGAGTGACATCCCAACAGGCACTGCCGGCATGCTCCGACCCCCAGTGAAGAAGTCATCAGCAGTGGCGTCCCCTGGCCTCTTCTTCAGGGCCTGGAAGAGTCCGATGGCCATAGAGACCAACAACATGGCAGCAAAGACTAAGTAGTCGGCCAGAACGAAGCTTACAGACTGCTCTTCCATTATTTTAATTTTGATTCCCTCTGCCTTGTAGTTCGGTGGATCCAGATCTTTAGTTAGTCTGTGAATTAGAGTAGTAGTAGAGTACAACGACTGATGGAGAGACAAGGCACATGCAGTATGTAATATATTCTTGTCGATAACTGTAGGATTGATAATGTGATAACTTACCACAGTAGCATGCATCTTCCACATGACAGTAAGTGGTAAAAAGCAAAAGTGGGGTATGACTGGATGTAACAATTTCTAATATTTCTGGTGATTTTACTACTTCACAGTGTAAAATCATTACATTTCAAATAGTTATTTAATGTAATTTCCCCAGAGACAAAGACTCAGATTTAGTTGTAGTGTCTGTGTTTTTGGCTCAGGAGATAGCAGAGGTCATTCACTAGGTCATTCAGGCCGGCACCTTGCATTGCAACTCACTGCCATCGGTGTCTGAGTGTGAATGAGAGGCAAATTGCTATATAGATGTAGACAATTTACAATTTCTGCACCAAAAGTGGGATATTAATACTCAATATATTTTAGTATTCAAGTATAAATACAGGTTGTATTTAACTGAGGAAAAAAGGTATTTAAGTATGCTCCTACCACAATATCCTTTCAATTAAGTAAAACGTGAGTTTTAGAAGGTACATTATGGTGAATCATCTGTATTTGAATAACCTCCATAATTGTGTCTGATTCAGAGTTGATTGTATTGGAGTACTCTATAGCTAAAATGTGGTCAGTTACACATCAGGTTCATACAGTTTTAAGAGTAAATAAGTAAGACAGTGTCAACACTCGAAGATAAATGTGCATTTTCTTTCTAATCAGAAAGTTGAATTAAAATGTCAAAAGACTCACCACTGGTGCTCCATTCAGTCCTGTTGCTTCCACTCAAAGAGGAATGTGCTGACTTTCTTCTTCACTTCTCAGCAGCTGCTTTGCCTCCAAGCAACTTCTTTCCCGTAGTGTGCGCGTGCGTGAGGCGCGCCAACACACACACACCATACGCACAAGTACCCTTGTAGTCTCCACCCTAAAAGCCACTCAGGTGTGTATGGTTGGAGGGCCAGGTAGGTTGCGCAGTCGGATGTTTGGGGACCTGCTGGAGAATGAAATGCTTTCTGCAGCGCATTATCTATGTGTGTGTGTGTGTGTGCAACATGCCGCAGCGTGTGTGTGTGTATGTGTGTGTGTTTAAGATAACATGTTTCCTTTTGTGTGTGTGTGTTTATAAGATGGAGAGATAGAAAAAGAGGTGGAGAAGAGAAGGAAATTATTCTTTAATATTATTATGTCTGTAAAAATCAAGTCTATAGTCTTACCATGCAGTACACTAGTCGTCCTTACTGTATTAATCAGTTGATGAATTAAAAATCAATAATTGTTTAGTCTACAAGATGTCTGAAAAATAATTGAAAATCTCTACCATAAATTTCCCATTTTCCAACATTAAATGTTTTGTTTTGTCTGACTAACAAAAAGATGTTCAGTTTACTAACATAGAAAACTAAGAACTCATGAAGCTGGAAACAGAAATCACTAAATGTTTTGCTTTAAAAAAAGACAAAGTGAGTTGCTCACCTTAAAGAAAATTCAAACACAAGCCAAAAGCCCAATGGAAACAATGCAAATACAACTTCACTTTAAAGAAACTGCAGGAATACTCAAAAGTAGAGAAAATCAAGATTACAGGAACTCCCCAACATATTAAAGGAAAATCTTTTAATTTACAAACTATTGCCTATTTCTCTGATTTGATCTCAAATCCCAAGGAAAGTCCTCATGTTTCATTTTCAGCAGTTGACGGCTTACTGAATCCTCACCCATTTATGGATCCTGATCTTTAATCATTATCTGAATGTAATGCCTTTGCTATCAGAGATAAAATCAGATATATTACCTCTCCATCCACTGGCACCTTGTTCTGTTTTGATGTTGTTGATGCTGATTTGCTCAACAGAGCAGTTATTACTTTATCCGATATCTATATCTTAAGTCTGCTACTCGTACCCTTGACCCCATGCCTAGCAGCTTTCTGAAGATGGTCTTTGACTGCTTGTCAGCAGAGCTATTGCACATTATCAACCTCTCTCTTTACATTGACTGTTTTCCAGTGGCAACATGAATACTTTAGTCAAATTTATTAGTAATACTTTCCAACTGGATTATCTTCAGCAATCAGACGTTTGATTCATTTTAATCTGGCTTCTGGTCAAACATAGCACAGTTTGATCTCTCCTCCAACCGGTGAATGATATCAGAATAGATTTAGAAACCATGTTAATATCGATTCGCTTCTTGATTTCAGTGCTGCCTTTGATGCAGTCAGTCACAATTTCTTTATAGAAAGGTTAGAAACATGGGTTGTGCTCTCTGGCACAGTTCTACGGGGTTTAAGTCTTATCCAACAAGTTTGGGCCCCATTATTTTCCATCTGTAGTGGACAACCTCCGGGTCTGAAAAGTGTAGCCAATGCTGAAGTGCCTTAAACTTGCATTATTTCTAATGGTCAGCAGGTCTATGGCAGGTCCTCTGGTTTAAAAAACAAGTCAGATTGTATAGAAGTCTATGAGAAAATGACCCTACTTCTCACTTGATTTATTACCTCAGTAAACATTGTAAACATTATGGTCTCAATCTCTGTAATGCATGTTTATTTAGTAAATTATGGCCCCATTTAGAGTCAACAGACCAGAACAGACCATCGTGAGGGGCTTTAGGGAGTGGCTACCTTGTGATTGACAGGTCGCTTCCACGGCGTTATCCGGTCTGAGAGTTGTCCTTGTTTTCGTCTTACAACTTTAACCCTTTCACAGTGTGTTTTCAGTTCATGAAAGTTAATTGTAACATTTTGGTCGCCTAAAAATGTCTTATTCAGCGTTCAGTTGTACTTAGCTCCACCCTCTCGTGTCACTTCTGGTTGCAAATAAACAAGGTGGCGACGGCCAAAAACCAAGATGACAGCGGCCAAAATGCCGAACTCGAGGCTTCAAAACGGCAGTCACAAGGGTCACAATGAAGTATAATACACAATGAAATATACACAAAGATGTGTATATACTGTATTTATTGGTTATTGCACTGTCCGTATTACACAAAAATAAATCTCTGTTAATGCATTAACCCTGAAGTGTTCTTCATAAAGACCTGAAACACAAAGAAATAGTCTGGCACATAACCGATTGTAAAACGGCGGGTATTGCTGTGTCACTGTCCACACCCATCATGACACGATACAATGGACAGCGCAAGAAGTTACACTACGATATCAGATAAGGAAAATCACAAAACGGAAATAAAGTAATGTAAAGTCCATAAAAACACTATAAAAGTATATTTCTTGGAAATAAATAATGTTAGAGCCATTTGTTCAGTAGAAATATCTGTGGTTAATTTACATTTTGTTTTATTTGCTTGAGATAAATAACTGTAGTTTCACTGCAGTGTGCTCAATAAGGACCAATTGTGACTGCAGCCAGTCCTGTATTCTGATTGGGCGAAAGCTAAATTGTGCTGCATGTGCTCGTTAAACGATTCAGTTGAAGCCATGGAGCCTGGAGAGCACACTAGTCTTTGACCGTGCTTAATATATCGTGCTTAATATTACTGTTCTTACCTTTTTACTGCTTACGTTTTTGATATTTTGTTACCATTTTTGTATTTGAAGACTAAAGAAAGATTTTCAGTAAACGGTTGAAATGAAGAACATGGACTACGGAGTTTTATTGAAACACGCGTCAACTACATGCTTGGACTCTATAGCTTAAGTGGGCATCTAAAGAAATAGACGGAGCCACACTTACAATAGTCAAAGACTATGCTCGTTAAGGAAACGAAGCATATGGATGGACCTTGTAAAGAGACGTGGATTATGGACATAATTCTTCACGTAACAAGGATATAAGAGCCACGTTGATTTTCATCGCTGTGCACCAAAGGAAAGTGAGTACATGAAGATTTCAGCCACAATGTCCTTACATTCTGGAGCCATGTTCAATTAAGCCTCAAACCGTTTTGCAACTAAGCTGCAGTGGTCATTCTTTGAAGTGCACATGTTAAAACTCTTGAAAACGTCTGTGGACATATTATAGAAGAGTGAGAAGCTGTCGCTTTGAAGAAAACAAGACAGTTTGTGTGCATTAAACCTTGGCAAGATTGACGCAGTAAATAATGGAAGTTGCAGAAAACGGCCAGAAGAGGGAGCCAAAGTCCACGGCAAAGGCCATGGAAGAAAAACTGAACAGGCTTAAGAATGAAAGAAAAGGCAAGCTGGCTCATCTCACTCGTAAAAGGAGGGAGATTGAAACCCTTAAGAAAGATAAAGTTAATGCTGAAATAATTAAAGATGAAGCATTATTTATCTTTTGGAAGTTCTTTAGAGAATTTAAAGAGCTTAATGCAGAAATATGAACTCTTCTAGAAGATGGAGATAAAGAAGAGGAGCAGTGTAACTGGTACATGCCCAAATGTGTGGACTTTGAGAACTTTGTTAAGGAAACAGAGGACTGGATTGAAAAGATTAAGAGACATCCTGAAGAAGAGAATGATGATGGCAATAAATATGAGGATGATGATGACATAAAGCCAAGTGATAGCATCTCAGAGGTCATCAGTCGCACATCCAAGAGAAGCTCTGCGCTTAGCCATGCATCACAAGCATCCAGTGCAAGTTCTGCTCGTTTGAAGCTGCAGGCAGAGCGGGAAGAACTGTTAGCACGTGCTGCCTTTCTTAAGAAACGTCAAGACATTGAGATGGAAGAAACACGCTTAAAGGCGCGCAAAGAGCAAGTGGAGCTAGATGCCAAGATTGCTGCATCAGACGCCAAGATAAAGGTGTATGCAGATTATGAAGATGGTCAAGATGGCATGAATGAATATTACGAGTCAAAAAGCAAGTACAAAGTGGGTTTAAAGGACATGTATGTTAAAGATGAAGATGGTGAGACACAAGTGAGTTTCCCAGCACCTGTAGGCCCAAAGCACCCAGCTCAGACTGCTAATGTTCATCACAGAGCTTCGCCTTATAAAGCAGCCAGGTCAGCAGTACCTCCCCCTCAGAGAGCAGCTAGTTCAGTAGTACCTCCAGACCCCTCACAGCAAGCAGGTTCCTCTGATGGCATCTCCAAAATAATGCAGCGCCAAAATGAGATAACAGAAATGCTAGTCAAGCAGCAAAACATGTCACAACTCCCACAGAGAGAGGTTCCAACTTTCTCAGGAGATCCACTTAGCTACCGTTCGTTTATAAGGGCATTCGAACAGACTATTGAGAACAAGACTGCTACTGCACAAGATAGGTTGTTCTACCTGCAGCAGTTCACAAGTGGAGAACCTCTTAACCTTGTTCGTAGTTGTGAACACATGTGGCCAGATGAAGGTTACAGAGAAGCTAGGAGGCTCCTTCAACAACAGTATGGAGATGAGCTGCGAATCGCCACAGCCTTGACGAATAAAGCTCTTGAATGGCCTCAGATAAAATCAGAAGACAGGAAAGCATTAAATGCATATGCTTTGTTCCTCATAGGATGTCGAAACACTATGAGCGACGTGGATTACATGGATGAGATGGACAACCCTAGCAATATGAAGACTGTCATCTCAAAACTCCCCTTCAAACTAAAAGAACGGTGGAGAAATCGAGCATATGAAATCCAAACAAAAACAGGAAGAAGAGCCAGATTTTCCGACCTGGTGGATTTCATCAACTGGCAAGCAAAGGTCAGCAACGACCCACTTTTTGGAGATATTTTGGATGTCAGCGTAGAAGGAAAGGGGAAGCCTAACATAAACATTAAGAAAATTAACCCCAAGAGCATCAGTTTTGCTACATGTGTCTCTCCGGCTGGAAGACACAGTGGTGTTCAACAACCACAAGAGAAGAAGTATGGTTCAGCCAAACTATCTGAGGTTTTCCAAAAACCCTGCATGTACTGTCATAAAAGCCACACCTTGGAGTTTTGTGAGAAGATAAAAGAACAGACTCCCAAAGACAGAATCAAATTCTTAACATCACAAGGACTCTGTTTTGGATGCCTCACACCAGGTCACATGAGTAAATATTGTCGTAAGAGAATGCAATGCCAGGAGTGTTCAGGAAAACACCCAAGCATTTTGCATGTTGTGAAGGAATTCCCAGTTCTGTCCGAAAAGGATGAAAATAGGAATACAGAAACCACTAACGAGGTCACAAGCGCCTTCGTAGGAACAGAACACGAAAGCAGCAGAGACACTGGGGCAGGTAATGGAGAAAATATCCTCTCCATAGTACCAGTGAAAATAAAGTCCAAAAGAAGTGATAAGGTGATCCAGGTCTATGCGTTTTTAGACCAAGGAAGCACAGCAACCTTCTGTACCGATGAGGTCATGCAGCAGCTTAACCTCCGAGGAAGGAAAGCGGAACTCTTACTCACTACTATGGGATCAGAAAAGAAGGTGAGCACTCATGTTCTGTCAGATCTGGAAGTATGCAGCCTGGAAGGGAAGAATTACATAGACCTTCCGCAGGCGTTCACTCAACCAAGTATACCAGTGAAAAAAGACAACATTCCTCTCCAGAAAGACGTAGATCGATGGTCTTATTTGCATGAAGTTCGCATCTCGCATATCGAAGCAGAAGTCGGCTTGCTTATTGGTACCGATGCCTTTAAAGCTATGGAGCCCCAGCAGATAATAAACAGCAGATGTGATGGGCCGTATGCAGTGAAGACTCCTCTTGGATGGGTCATCAACGGTCCACTCAGAGGCACACCTACAGCCAACCTAGAAATGGTGAGTCACTCAGTCAATCGCATTTCAGTATCCAATGTGGAAAACCTGTTGACTCAGCTGTACAATGCAGACTTCCCAGAAAGAGGATACGATGATAAGACTGAGATGTCACAGGAGGACCGTCAGTTCCTTGACTCAGTGAAGGGATCAACACAGCTAGTTGATGGTCACTACTGCATCGGACTACCACTGAAAGACGAAGACTTAAAAATGCCTGACAACAGATCTCTAGCTGAGCAGCGCCTTACAAGCCTCAAAAGGAAGCTTCACATGAATCCTGACTTCCATAAGGAGTACAATGTGTTTATGAAAGATCTGCTGAAAAAAGGATATGCCACAAGAATACCTGAAGAGCAGCTAGACAGCAATGGTGGTAGAGGATGGTTTATTCACCACCACGGAGTATACCATTCCAAAAAGAAGAAATTAAGAGTTGTTTTCGACTGTACGGCATCGTATCGAGGAGTATCACTGAACAATCAACTCCTCCAAGAACCCAAACCATTTACTACTGATGAGGACACAGCCAAACATCCCCCCAGGTGTCTTTTCAAAGGACGACATATATGTTCGTCGCCGCTGGAGACAAATTCAGTATATGGCGGACCTATTCTGGCGCAGATGGACTCAGGAGTATCTGCCTCTCCTGCAGGAAAGACAAAAATGGAGCACAACAAGAAGGAATTTCAACCTTGGAGACGTTGTTCTCATCGTAGACTCCTCCGCTCCACGAAACTCTTGGCTACTGGGAAAAATTGTCAAGATAATGCCCGACTCGAAAGGAACATTCCGCAGTGTCTGTGTTCAGACGAAGACAAGCACATTGGAGAGACCCATAACTAAGATATGCCTCTTGGAGGAGGCATTGTGAAGATCAAAAGAGACGGAATAAGTTAAATACATTTATCTGTTAGGTTAAATCAAATATGTATCTTTAAAACCTGAAAAAAGGATTTATAGTTTGTTGTATAAGTATTAGTATTAGTATTGTATAAGTGGAAAATGTCTCTAAGCATTTATGTTTGATAATTGATATGCTAACAGCCTAGTCAATTAGGGGCAGGTTATGTTAGAGCCATTTGTTCAGTAGAAATATCTGTGGTTAATTTACATTTTGTTTTATTTGCTTGAGATAAATAACTCTGTAGTTTCACTGCAGTGTGCTCAATAAGGACCAATTGTGACTGCAGCCAGTCCTGTATTCTGATTGGGCGAAAGCTAAATTGTGCTGCATGTGCTCCTTAAACGATTCAGTTGAAGCCATGGAGCCTGGAGAGCACACTAGTCTTTGACCGTGCTTAATATATCGTGCTTAATATTACTGTTCTTACCTTTTTACTGCTTACGTTTTTGATATTTTGTTACCATTTTTGTATTTGAAGACTAAAGAAAGATTTTCAGTAAACGGTTGAAATGAAGAACATGGACTACGGAGTTTTATTGAAACACGCGTCAACTACATGCTTGGACTCTATAGCTTAAGTGGGCATCTAAAGAAATAGACGGAGCCACACTTACAAATAATAAAAGTGATCTTGTGGTTCTGAGTGCCTCTTTGAGGATGATACAAAGCTCCGAGTCTTTGACTATAAGACATCTGATATCTATGTTCTTTATCTTGGACCTTGAGATAACCACAACTCCACTGTTATCGGAACTAAGGCTGCATGTCTGTTACTGTAAATAAGGTGGGAGGAAAGGGGAGTGAAAGAGGGGTTATGTGTTAAATCTTGAAATCAATTATGAGTTAATAAAGCAAAAAGGAAACCATTGCAGTGAGGAAAAATTGACATATGATTCATATTGAATTGTAAAAGAGTGTAGGAACAATAAATAACTATTGGGATAGAGAAGGATATTGTGTGACCTTCCAGTGGTTGGCTGTTACAAACAGGGCGAATTAACTTCTTTAACAACCCCACTTCCTTGTAGATACTTTAATGATTGTTAGACGTAACTTACCCCTCCTCTGGTATAACATAAGATAAGATAAGATTGTCCTTTATTAGCCCCACAGCTGGATATTTGCAGTATTAGAGCAGCACAGGGGATAGTGCAAATAACAGAAGTATCAGGAAAAAACAAAACAAGATAAAATCAATAAGTAATACGTAATAAGTAAGACACCAGATATCTTCCCAACAAACCCCACCAAACAACAAGGCAAAAGTGAGCATGGCTCACATAACCCCGCTCACTGCTTGACCCCTACTAAAGTAGAAACCAAAGTGTGACACGCGAACGGAAAGACACACCGAGCGCTATATACCCCCGACTACTTTGTCGCGGGGGGTATAATTATCATTTTGAGGGCTTGCAGTGTTTCTAAAAATTACCAATATTTCTTACAAAATAACAGAAATCCTTCAAATGCATCATACATTTTCTGAAAAGCGAATTCATTTCAGGCCACAAGAGTGACAAAAAAAGTCTTCCTGGGATCACGTTGGGTCCTGTTGACTAACTGACCTGCAGAAGGTGCTAAAGAGAAGCATCCAAGGCAGCATAAATAGCAATAATTTGATGGCAATCTGCTTGTTAGATTTAGATAGTATGTACAAGTAGGACTACCTCTCAGTGGCACTAGATGAAAGACACACGGTTTCACCAAATCATTAGTCATGTTTAAGACCGACAGACAGACCAACAATGCATGGCAATGTGTTAAATGTAATGGTACCTAAAAGCTAAACTTGGACTTCTATGTTATGTTTCATGCTGACATGCTACATACCTGCTAAACATCAGCATGTTAGCATTTAGCTCAAATCACCATGCACTGTGCCTAATTACAGCCTCACAGAGCAGCTGGCACGGCTGTAGTCTAGCTTAAACTTTTCAAGAGAGAAAATATGACAGCTTGAATTGGGGATTTCAGGGTTTAAAAATGATCCAAATGATCATAGAAACATCTCAACCTACTCCTGCATCATAATAAACCCCTCCACTGTCCATCAGGGTGCTCAATGCCTTAGAAACAATCATTACTTTTCCAAAATCTATCTAAATATGAGAAATGGGTTGAACTGCATGAGAAGTTTGAAAAGTTTATGTGGATGTTGGGTTTAATGTCTTGATATTCAAAAGAGAGACTGTGGATGGCGTGTCACTTAAATATGTTTACCAAAACTATCATTTAATGTGTACCTTTGAAATATACAAAACAAAACATCTTCAAGAGGAATAACGTGAAAAAAAGTGGGACAAAACTGTAGTATAAAATGGATCTGAAGGAAATTAAAGGTGTAACTAAAGTAACATTTAATACTAACATTAAAATGTTTGCAGTTTAGACTAGGTGGTTTTCTAACAGCTACAACAGGAAACTGCTAAAAACTCTCACAGACTGAACACGGAAACCACAGTCAGCTGGTTATCTTTTCCTGTAATGTCAGATGAGACTGAACTGTATTCACTTTAGATTCACATTAAATACGTTAAAGTCTTCCCTTATGAAAGCAGTCCTTGAATGTACACATATCAACACTGGTGACAGTTTGACCACTATTGATTCAAAGACAGGTGTCTTTAATTGTGGCAGAGAGGATTTTTAGGATTTTAAGAATGTTTTTGAGGGATTTTTATCTAATTGGATTCATGTTTGTCTCTCCCCCCCTACTGTCCTTCCTCCCAAATAGTACCTACAAATGTATTTAGACTAAGCACCTGTACATGAAAGATGTGTGTGTTTTTGTGTGTGTTTTGCACACTGATTTCCTCCCAAATCAAGAAGCCAATGAAGATTTTGTTCTTAATCAACCTGTTAATCTAAATTAATGTAAAACAAGATTTGCGTTTAAAACTCCACTATGGGAGACTGATGAAAACAGTTTGGCAGAGATGACAAGAAACTGTTGATAGTGTTGCATCTGTTTGTGTAAATCAGGAAGTGAAGTCTTATTGAACTTCCTGTCAGAAACAGACGCACACACAAACATACAGCATCAACGTAGAAGTGAAAGAAGAAAGTCCTGGATTACAGGAAGAAATGATCGCGATTAGGATTTCTGCTGTATAAATGTAAAAGGTAACAGTAACAAATATCTACAATAACGTAATATTGATCTTTAGCTCTTAAAATCTGTAAGTTTAAAGCCGTGTGAAGCTGGTTTGTCGTGTTAAGAAATGACAGTTTCATTTTATATAACGACAAGACAAAACACTATGGAAAACGTGCTTCTATGTTTTAGCTCCGTCTGTAGCTACTTTGCTAAAGTGTTCACCGTGTATTGTAATAGGTTACAGTGATAATTCATACTTTATTATATTCATACTTTGTTTGTGTTGATGATTTGCCAAGTGAAAATAATCAGATCTGAATTGTTATCAAAGTAAACAAAGTAAAGTATTTGAAAGCCAATTATGGAAATGTGAAACACTATTATGTATTATTACAGAGTATACTGTGTTCCTGATTCAGCTACAGCAGATCACAGTATCGTCTGACATAATAATGGAAATCCCCACAAATCTACATTCGACATTCAAAACTATTTTAAAGTCATAGTGGCAACTCTCCACGTGTGATAACACAAACTTTAGTATACAAATGTACAAAGTTCTATACTTAAACAACATGACACTTATACACTGTAAACATTATGATACATGACACTACAGTAACAGTCTTTTGTGATTAGGTTTTTGTAGGCTTGCTCATAAAGATATGGTGGGGGACGTGACTCTGAATCACTTGTCCTTTTCTCAATAACTGGTGACGTGTCTGTTAGCAAGTCATACCACAGATAAATGTATGAATTCATATCAGTTCAGCAAACCTGCCAGAGCTAAATGATGTTGCAGAATGCTACTGAAAGAAGTTCAAATTAATGTGAACATTTGGTAGTAAAAGTACATTTACTGCACTTAAGTACAATATTAAGGTGCCTGTACTTCCATTTTTATGTTACTCTATCTAGTCCACCTTTCAAAAGGAAAATATTTTTTGTATTCTTACTCCACCACAGCTATAGTTACTAGTTATTTTTCAGATTTTGTAAAATCGTCAGATTAAAAAATATGCAATGTTTATTGGTACTTTAATTAAAGGTGCAATGCGTAACGTGTAGTCACGTGCTCCAAACAAATAGAGGTCAGCATTTCATCTCCACTTCTGGGTCCACACTATCTAAATTTACAATCATCAGTTATATATAAAAAAACAGCCAACTACTAACTAACAAAAGGGCAATAATTTGCAAAATTCAACCAAACTGCTGAAACTTTGAGAGCCGGTCAAAATAACACTGCTATCTTACAAAACTTCCGGCGGGGAACCGGGGCAGTTTCCCGGGATCAGACCCCTGGTGCTGGGGATTGCACTGGCTTAATTTGATCTAACTGCTAACCGGGGGGAACTACGTCGCTCGCTCTAATCCCGGCGAAGCAGCCTCCCGACGGCGGGAGGACGAGGCAAGGATGCGAGTTGTTTTCTTGTTTTTGCCACTTTGGATTTTATCCAATAAACAAACTTTCAGCTATTTAGCATGCTCATTTAGTAGATATATCTGCAACACAATACCTAGACATCTTTGACAATACGTCAACACTGTAACCTCTTCACATTCTGTTGATAACGTTAGTTCAGTTTTTGAATGAAAAATAATGAAAATGAATGAATGAAGAAGTTGAGACGGACGAGAACATCTGATAGTTAGCTACTGTTCACTGCGGTGACCGCCTGTAGATCGGAACTCTTTAACTCTGGAAAAAAGTGAAAAGTTGCAAACACACAGCATGTTTATTAAAGAAGCACTTGCTGCTGTTGCATTTTCCTCTTGTTTTGATTTCAGTTTTATAGCATTATCACTTCCTGTGGGCAGAGATGATGCAACTTTAACAAACTACTACAAATATTTACGTATTTTCATGAACCTTTGAATATATTTATGAATATCGAAACCACTCAAATTATATCACACCAATCTAAGTATCAGCTGTTTGAAAATGAATAGTGATGAAAGTGAATAATGAAAGTCTGTTGATTTGGTCCTCAGAAGTACCCATGAATCTCAGCGAGGAGGACTTGGCCCCTCTGGTGATCAGAGACCGGGGAGGCAGCCAGAGGTCCAGTTCTAGCACTGGTCCCAGTTTACAAGTACACCTCTACTTCTTCCCAGCCACAAAGGATGCCACAACAATTCACATTTCATCTGGCCAAATCTCTGCTGAAAATGTCTGCATTGAAGCAGGCAAAAAATGTGGTAAGATTTCACTGGCAAAACATGGATCTGACTGAAGGCTTCTTACCACATTATGCTCAAATATTTAAAGTTTCTCTTGTATTTATTCTTACAAGTGTGCAAAAGTCTAATTGAATGGGAAGTCATTATATCATTGCCTGGTCCATGATGATATTTGTGATCTCTTTCTCCAGGAATCTTACCCGTGTACCAAAGTCTTTTTGGCTTGGCATCTGCCGATCTTTCGTTTTGGTATCCTCCATCGCACATGTTCAACACAGAAGAAAACTTACAAGTCCACTTTAGAGTCAGGTAGGGGGAAAATAACTGAAGCATCATACATTCGCTCATTTACTTCAGAAACTAGTGTACATTATACTATGTTAAGATTGTGGAATGAGATGTACCCCTGATTTTTTTTTTTTTTTGGAAGACCGTAAATAAAGAATTTTGTAGTATCACATTCAAACCTGCATACACAATGTATGTCAAAAAGTCACTATGCATATTTTATGAAGTTAACTTAGTGGTTTATAATAATGTCATGCTATGCTGAATAATGGAGTTATTTTTGGTATGCAGGTTTTTCTTTGGAAACTGGTTTGGACAGGGACCAAGAACATCGTACCGCTACAGTCTGACCAGAGACAGTGTCAGTCCAGTGCTTGACTACAGTGTCATTGATTATCTCTTTACTCAGGTAAAGTATAAAACATTTAAAAACATGTTATTCATTGATTCACTGACATACATAATTTCATGGTATATTTTATTTTAATTCAGTACAATGCATATTCGGTATTTGTGAATTTTTGGGATATATACAATCTATATTGTTATAGCCATCCATCCATCCATCCAATTGACATTGATCTATAAGATGGCTTGATAAATCGTTATCACACTAAATTTGGGACACTGGCTTAATGTGCAAGACAATCCTGAACTGCTATACAAAACAAAGAATGATCACTTAAAGGGAGAAAGTACAAAATCGTATTCATTCCAATATCTCAAAATGATATTTGCTTCCAAGTGCATCAAAAGTGTCACTTGTTTGTAATATGTAAGTGTCAAACAGTTAAATGCCAGAAGTAGTTGTATGCATTGACCATATATTAAAGTCTACGTCATCACTGATTTCTTTTGGTACATAGTTGCGAAGTGACTTTATTGCTAGTGAGGCAGGAGTGTGTCCACCTTTGAGTACCCAAGAGGAATGCCTCGGCCTTGCAGTGCTGGACTTGTGGAGAATGGCTAAAGAGCGCCATCAGAGTGTAAGAGAGCTCTGCAAAAGTGTCAGGTATTTACATTTGGATAATGTTTCTTTTTGCTTAAGCTGTGCTTCACCAGTTAAAGTTTAAACAACCAAGAACTTTATAGAATTACATTTTTCTCTTTCAGAAATTACCTTCTTAGATTTCTTTTCAAATGATTTGTTATATTTGTTGTAGCTAGCAGTCATTATGACATCATTATACCCTTCATCTTTCAGCTACAAATCATGCCTTCCTAAGTCACATCGCCATGACATCCAGAGACGAAACCGCCTGGATCGTTATCGAATCCGAAACACCCTCAAGCGTTTCTTAAAGAAGCTTGGCAGCTGCTCGGTTGATGAGTGTTGCTTGAAGCTGAAGTACCTGATTGAATTGGCTGGCATCGAGCCCTCTCTAGGGAGCGAAACGTTCCAAGTGAATCCTTCTTCCTCCCCTTCAAAGTCAACTTTCTCTCATGTGCGGGTCACCGGGGAAGGTGGAATTGAAACCGGTGGAAGTTGTAATCCTGATGATGCCCTGGTAAGAAGACATTCAATTTAAGAATGGGTGGGAATGAGGCATAGTGGTTAGTTAATCTTTCATCCCACCGATGACCTGCATGGTACCCCGTTACAATATGAATCTATCTGGCATTGCTTTATTTTGCTTTGCTTTGTTATCTCATTTTATGGAAAATACTGTCTATTATATTGTTTTCTCCTGGCACCTATTGCACTGTTAGCCATCCAGGGGAAATCTGCTTTTAACTGGCAAACCCAAGGTTTTTACTTTCTTGTTTTCCTTGTAAACTGCATTGCACTGTTTTATGATTTAGTGTCCATATGCAAAATGTAACCCAACATGCTCCAGTGGCCATACTCCCTACCCTGAGTAAAGAGATGTTGTGGAATAATCAGCTTCCTTTTTTCTACTTATTCTTCTTTCTTTTTTTGTTTTTTGGAGTGGCAAACCTTCTGTGATTTTAAAGAAATCATCGACATCAGTATAAACAGGGTATGCCATGAGCAGGTTCCCCAAGACAGCAGGATGGTGACAATAACTCGTAAAGATGACATATGCTTGGTAAAAGACACATTTTACATTCAACATTTCCCCAATCATCATTCTAATATTTTTCCAAAGATTTTACTGTTTTGATTTGATGCAAAAGATGACGTCTAGTTATTCTTGATTTGCACAACAGGAAGCCAACTTCCAGAGTCTCAAGGAAGCACTTTCATTTGTGTCTCTTGTTGATGGCTACTTCAGACTGACCACAGACTCTAGCCACTACTTCTGTCAAGACATTGCTCCTCCAAGTATTCTGGAGGGGATCAAAAACCACTGTCACGGCCCAATCACGTGAGTCATTTTGATAAATACTGAATCCAATACCACCATTCACACGCACCTGTTTTAGTTATTTCCTTTATATCTTGTTTTATCAGATCAGAGTTTGCAGTCAACAAGTTGAAAAAGTCAGGATTTAAAGGTGGGACATTCCTTCTCCGACAGAGTCCCAAAATCTATGACAACTTCTTCCTCACTGTTTGTGTTCAGGTAAAGTAAAGGTTCCTGTTGAAGCAAACTAATAAACATAGAAAAAGACTGATTTTGAATTTTCTCTAAGAAGTAATTTACTAGTTATGTCTGTACATGTTTTATGTACTTCATGAACCTGATGACCAACAAAGATGTTCTGATACCCTTTAATTATTCAGTATGTGGCAAGTTTAGCACAATAACATTAATTTAAAAAGCTTGAGATTGCAAGTACCGCCTCTGAAAATCACAGGTCTCTGTCTGTTTCATAAAGGTTTATCAATATGCAGATGATGCACTTGTTTTTCCTGAACATTGTTTCTGAACAGAAATAAACTTGAGAGAAGTTTCTACATACTAAAATGTGTACAAAAGTAATTCTCACCCATGTCACTCAACATTTTGCACTCACAATTTTTGCATTTTTTCTGAAGTCTACTCAAGTATGTCATTATAACAACCTCTTCAGTGTTGTGAAGATTTGAAGTAACATTTATATTTCTGCAGACTCCACTTGGACTTGACTATAAAGACTGTCTCATTATCAAGAATGAGCAATACAGTCTTCCTGGTGTCCACAAATCATTTCCCAGCTTGAGAGAGCTCACCAGCTATTACCAACACAACAAGCTGTTACTGGCTGAAGTACCTGTCAAGTTGACCCGCTGCTGTCCACCCCGACCCAAAGGTGTGTTTCCAAAGCTACGGATATGGACTTGCATTTTTATATAACGTTTTTCTAGTCTTCCGACCACTCAAAGCGCTTTACACTACATGTCAGCATTCACCCATTCATACACACATTCATACACTGATGGCAGAGACTGCTAAGGTGCCAACTTTGCACATCAGGATCTAATCTAAATACTCATTCACACACTGATGGCTAAGCCTTCGAGAGCAATTTGGGGTTAAGAGTCTTGCTCAAGGACACATCGACATGTGACCCGGACATGTGACCCGTTCGTGTCCCTTGTTGTAAACAAGGGACACGAACAACGGTCTCCTGGATGAAAGCCTTGTGTTGTTGGACCCATAAAACTCCCCTCCCGCCTGCCCCGTGTGTGTCTTTCGCTCTTTAAACTATATCACCACAACATGTTGTGTCGCATACCGGCTCTAATTGAACACAGACAGATATTTTTGAGCATGTAGACATGGTCATAGCCACATGCTGTATGTTGTATGCATGTTTTGTGAAACCCAATACTAGCTACTGTATGTTATTTCGAAAGACACCAGCATACTGTTGCAATTGGCTTATAACTATTTAACTCACTATCACTCTATAATAATTACGTATCAAGTTAACACTTCAATTTCCTTGCTTTAACTGAGTTATGTGCCTTAGTATTTGCAACTTTAACATATTCTCTGCTATTTATACAGAGCTCACAAATCTGATCATCATACGCAGCAGCAGCTCTCTAGAAGCTCAAGGGTCTCCAACACCTGAAAGGAACAAATTCAGTCATATCCAGTTCCACATGATCAAATATGAAGACTTGGAATGGGTAAGTGTGTAGAGGTAATACTTAGGGCTGCAATTTTCAAATCGCAGGAGGTGCAATACTTGTTAAAGGGGAAATGGGTATAAAAATACCATTTTAAATTAAAATTATTTGTCGTGCGGAGATATCCTGGCGTACAGATCATATTCTACAGACTTAAGAAAACATGTTTGTTTTGTATAGATCCCCTGCAAAAAATCCCAACATAAACATTTTAATATGTTTTTCAATGAAAATGAGAATGATTATGTAAAAAATTATCATTCCCTCAGATATCACAAATCATATCGCAATGCAAAATTAGTCAAAAATAATTGCAATTATATCATTTTATTATGGACCGGGGTGATACGGAAGGGCTCTTCGGATCGATTTCATCAGTCACTCAGCACTTTAAGCGTCTGGATGCGGAAAAATTACAGCTACGTTGCCACCGGCCGCTGTGTACAACCTTGGTTGGCTGGGGCCCCAACTTCTCCATTGTGGTGGTCTAGGTTATAAAGAAGTAGATGGGCTGTGGCAACTAACTGTCACGGTAGGGTGTGCATTCATCGGGCTTCACCCATAGAGTCCAGTAGAGGGCAGAGCATGGGTGAGTTATAACGAAAGTACCATATAGTATAGTATATAGTATAGTACCACTTATATGAATATCAATACTAGTCAACATAATTTTTACAACTCTCTTTCCAGATATTCTACTACACTATTCTCACTGTTGCTCCAACTAATCCTACCACCATTACAACTACTATCATGCGACAAATGTTGCTATTTCTGCTACTATATATAATATGAAAGGTACTTCATGTTATCATTTAGTATGTGTTTTTTTCTGTTAGGATGAAAGCCTCGGACAGGGATCCTTCACTCGAATTTTCAAAGGCTACAAAACAGACATTCGCGATGGGAAGAAACACGTGACAGATGTTTTCCTGAAAGAGCTCGACAGCGGTCATAAAAGCTGCTGGGAGGTAGGTTTCTTCAGATTTAATATACACTGAAACATTAAGTATTTTTGTGGATTATTCGTAGATATAACACATTCATGCTGCTTTTTCCTTCTCTCAGTCATTCTTTGAAGCTGCCAGCTTGATGAGTCAGATTTCACACAAACACCTCCTCCATGTATATGGTGTTAGTATTCATGGAGTCAAAAGTAAGTTCAACCCAAACTGCAGGTTCTTCCAGACAATCTCTTCATTTGCTACAGTTTGAAGATTGTTTTCCTGTCAGCTTCATGAAGCTAATGTGCTTTATGTTTTCAAGATGTGTTAATGTTCTGTGAATAATGTACAGATATAAGTACAAGGGGAGATTGAAATCACATTGTATTTGGTGTCACTTTGTCTCAGTTACAAAGCATTTGCAGGCTCTGTTCCTCTATTCTGCAAACAACAAAAAAACAAAGAATAAATGAAAATATTCAATAATTCTCTTCATACTGAGCAAAAATAATTAACTTCACATGAAATCCTGACCCCTGACTCAGTCCCTTGTCTGTGGGTAAGCATTTCTGACCCGGTGTTTGGTTTGAAGTACAGCTGTAGAAACAAACAATGCTGTGCCTTACAGACATCATGGTGCAGGAGTTTGTTGAGTATGGGGCCCTCGACCTTTACTTGAAAAGAGGGAGATCTGTGTCAGTGAGCTGGAAACTTGACGTAGCCAAACAGCTCGCGTCTGTCCTCAATTTTCTGGTAAGATAAACCTTCTGATGTTACTGCTAGATCTTACAAAAGTAATGACAAAAAAAAAAAAATCTACAGCAGGCTGGTTAAACTTTGTCAAAGTTGACCCATGCAGCCCGCTATAATGAGTCAACATTAACATGTAACTGTCTTGCAGGAAGAAAAGAACATTGTTCATGGAAATATCTGCGCCAAAAATCTGCTGCTGGCCAGAGAAGGTGACCCATCGCAGGGCAGCTCTCCTTTCATCAAGCTGAGCGACCCGGGTATCAGTGTGGCCATGCTGGGCAAGGATGGTAAATGGAGGAGGGTTTTTCAATCCCACTGTAACCATGTCTGACACCATCAGGTCCAGTTCTAGTACATATACTGTATATAAGAGGAGAGGAAGAAATACCTGATGAATGATGTTGTACTTATAGATTAATTCAGTAACACTCAAATAAGAAATTTACAACATAAACAAAATTACATTTGCAAGTACAACATTTAAAAAAGCATACCTATTTCCTATTCATGTGTGTGTCAATATGCATTTCTGTGTGCATTTGTTTAGTGATCCTGGACAGGATCCCCTGGGTGGCACCTGAGGTGGTGGACAACCCGGACAACCTGACGCTGGAGTGTGATAAGTGGAGCTTTGGTGCCACTGTGTGGGAAATCTTCAACAGTGGGAACACTCCGCTGCGAGGCTGGGACTTGGACCTGGTACTCCCACTTCTTTCCTGATAAGTCAAATAAACTGGCAGGGTAACAGGTTGTCAATGTATTGTCCATTTAAACAAGCTGCCTGTGAGTCCAAGTGACTAGGACTATTTCGGAAAAAGGAAAATGTATTGAAGGTGTTGAGTGCTTATGGGTTTAAACCTGTAGAAAATATCTCAATTGCAAACATGCAGTTTACTATCTAGGCTTTTCGGCAAACAGACAGTAGACAGACAGTTAATTGCAGTGAATGATGTGAGCTACTGATGTGTTTTCTGTAGAAGCGGGAGTTTTATGAGAACTTCCAGCAGCTACCTCCCTCCCAGTGGACAGAGCTAGCTGATCTGGTCAGTCAGTGTATGGACTACCAGGCAGCCTTCAGACCCTCCTGTCGCAGTATCATCCGTCAACTCAACAGTCTGATCACTTCAGGTAATCATGCATATCACTACTCAGCTGATAATTAACACGGCCAGTATGATGAAAATGAAAAATGTCAAGTTCACTTTCAGTTCAATAAATAAACTGAATTTATAAATTGACCCAGATAAATGGGTGATCAGTTTCCTTTGATCGTTTGAAAATAAATCAGATCCCAGCCCATCATTTGCACAAATTAATTAATTAATTAATCTTAAATGCTTCTTTGTCCTTATGTTTTGTCCTAAATAACTCAAAATGAGTAGTGTTTTTGGAATCATGCTATTCAATTACATCAGAAAACCAAAAAAAATTACTTGTTTCATGGCAGACTACGTGATACTTCACGCCACTGAGCCCGTCACACAGAGCCCTATGTGGAGAACCCTCAGCCCTGCTAAACACGACCAGCCATTGTTTGAGGAGAGACACCTACGCTACATCTCCCCTCTGGGGAAAGTAAGTCTGCAGCACCATAACAACCAGAAGACCAAAATATTTATAATGGGCCAATCAGTGCACTTTAATAATCATGATCTTATGTTTTTAGAAGATCTGATAAGTATGGTCCAAGATACTGTGCTAGGTCATTGTCTGTATATGTATGCCCATGATGTATATGCAATTAAAATTACACTGCCTATTTTCTATTTAATATGACTCACAATAAACCCAGAATTTGTATTAATAATTCATTAGTGGTGTTCAAGACATTGTGTTTGATAGACCAACAGAATAAACAGGACAGAGCAGATATTGTGGAGGACAGGTTTAACTAAAGCCACTATCTGTTCATATAATGTAAAAAAAAAAGTATTTTATTATAAGCTGTCTCTTTGTACCTTTTACCTTAATGCCTCACAGAATCGTATCTATCATGTGCCCAGCAGTGGCAGGTATATGGTGAAGTTTATTTAAATATTTTTGGATGTGACCGAGAACTGATTGGATCAAAACTTTTGCAGGGAAACTTTGGCAGCGTTGAACTTTGCCGTTATGACCCGTTCGGCGATAACACCGGTGAGCTAGTCGCTGTGAAGAAGCTGCAGACCAACAAGCAGTTGACCATGGAGGATTTCAAGAAAGAGGTCCACACCCTCAGCGTTTTTCACTCTGACTACATCGTCAAATACAGAGGAGTCTGCTACAGCGCAGGTAATAAAAACACTCACTGCAAACATAGCACACAATGTACTAAAATAATCAACTTCAGTAAAAGAACAAAATTGTTAAACTGCTTAGATTTAAAAGTTGCTTTTTTTATTTTAATGTCTTCTGTTTGGAAAGAGTCTGTTTTTGATCACTGTTAAAAGATGTATGAGCTCTGATTTTTTAATATAAGTACTCATTAGCCACAACTGTATATTCCTCATACAGTTTTGTTTACCAATTGGGTGTTTAATTAAAAATATTTTAGCCATAAGCCCCCACGCTACAAATATATGCATTGTGTGTAATCTCATAATTCATTTAAATAAATCTACTCATCTTTTAAGATGAACTCGGTGCCGTTTAATAACTTTATCAGTTTCATGTCAGGTGCATTTTGGGGTTATTACATACATAGAACCATCTCAGAACTCAAGTTCAGTCTTGTAACTTAAAACATGAAAGAACAAAATATCATAATAACTAAAACAGTTGTTTGGTGAACTTGTTTTCTTCTTTCTTTATACCTTTAGAATATATGCGTTCTCTGTGTGATCCTAGATTTAAATCAGTGACACTGTTGTCAAGAGTGACTGGCTGATCCAAGGAATGAGATATGATTGGAAATATCTGTTTTCTGGGTTTGTAAAGTTTTCCTCTGCTGAATGATTTTAATGTTTAATGTTTGCCTGTTCACAGGTCGCCTCACTATGAGTTTGGTGATGGAGTACCTGCCCCACGGCAGTCTTATTGGCTACTTGGAGAGTAACCGACATAACGTCAACACCAGGCGGATGCTGCTTTTTGCTTCTCAGATCTGTATGGTAAGAGTCACATATGAGCTTAACTCCTGCAAATGGGTGTCATCACAAAATGTTAAAATAAGCTTTTGTTTGAATGGACTGATTTAATTATTGGTTGAAAAAATGTTGAAACTTTTAGATTGATCATTCAAGTACTGTGACTTTGAGTCATTTCCTGAACATGTATTCACTCTAATATTACTGTTGCCCAAAAATGTGGATGTCTCATTTATCAAAATGATGTGAATTCACGTGTCCCTATAGTCCTATAAGAACCCTCCAGAAAAATGTAAAGGTCATTCCTCCTGGAAAACTGTGATAGAAGTAATAATAAGTTCCATCCATCCATTTGCTTCCGCTTAGCAGGCTTAATTTCAGACGTACCTCTCCCCAGCAACGTTTTCCAGCTCTTCCTGGGGGACCCCGAGGCGTTCATTTTGGCCACTTTGACCATAGGTGAGGGTTGGAACATCGACGTTTGCCTTCTGGATCAGCTCCCTCTTCACCACAACGGTCCGGTACAGCGCCCGCATAACTGCTGACGCTACACCGAACCGCCTGTCCATCTCCCGCTCCATTTTAAATTCACTTGTGAACAAGACCTCGAGATACTTGAACTCCCTCGCTTGGGGCAGTGACTCACTCCCAACCCGGAGGGCACAGTCCACCGTTTTCTGGCAGAGAATCATGGCCTCAGACTTGGAGGGACTGACTGTCATCCCAACCGCTTCACACCCGGCTGCAAACCGCCCCAGTGATTGCTGAAGTTCACGGTCTGATGAAGCCAACGGCCAATAAATGATTATTTTTGGAGAAATCCAATTAAGACTGAATCCTGAAGGAACTGCAAATTGCTTTGGCAATCCCTGCATGACGGCATTCTTGAAAGGACTGTGAACCACCTTGCATGCTTCACAAACATTACATTCAAACCACTAGTAAAGAGTTCAAGGGTCAAGGCCACAGCTGAGCCTATATCTTATCTTGTGTATCCATAAATCAACTTCATTTTCACTACCTGTAAGATAGTACCAAAGATTGATTGCACCAAAGGGACAGGGACAAGATTATTTACATTTTCTTATGTTTTGTTGTTTTTCATTTTCCCAGGGGATGGAATACCTGCAGAACCTGCGTTATGTGCACAGAGACCTCGCAGCCAGAAATATCCTTGTGGCCAGTGAGTCGCTGGTGAAAATCGCTGATTTTGGGTTGACCAAGGTTATTCCTTTTGACAAGGAGTACTACAGAGTCGCACAGCCTGGAGAGAGCCCCATTTTCTGGTAGCTTTCCTAATGTTTGAAAAATTAATCCAAAGTGTTAAAGCAGAAATGTATAACTTTCTGCAGTTCGTCAACCCCTACATACACTGCTCATTAAATACAGGTATGCTCCAGAGTCCATCAATGAGTCCAGATTTTCCCACAAGTCAGATGTCTGGAGTTTTGGAGTCGTTCTTCATGAGCTCTTCTGCTACTGCGACACAAACTCCAACCCAAAAAGAGTAAGAAGGTTTACTATCGGTACATACATGCATGGACAATATTTCAATATTTTTAAATGATCACTAATTGTTTCATCACACTGCAACACCATTGTGGCTTTCCCCATTTTAAATGTTTCTTTAATGTCACTGTTTTAGCTATGTATGCAGGGGATTGGACACAATGTGCAGGGTCCATCCATTTCGATGCGTCTGGCAAATATTCTTAAGGATAACTGGAGGTTGCCGGCTCCTCCAAACTGCCCACCCAAGGTATGTTACACTCTAAATGGTTCAATAGTTGAAATGCAGTAGTCTTTTGAGAGGACTCTTATGTTGATCATAATTCAATTAAAGGAATTTGATTTGCCATTTTTCTGCATTCACATATCCATAACAAATATGCTGTGATGTTATGATAATTTCTCTGTAAATCACCATTGATGAGATGATTGTGGCCTCTGTGTTACTTCAGTAGCAATGGCAGTGGAAGGGTTTCTCAAAATTAAGACACTTCTTTTGCAATGATTTTATCTTTTGTCTTGACTGTCTGCTGTAAATTCTGGAAGAGGCTGACAATCTTCTTCGTCATGATAAACATTTTAAACATCTTATTTTAACCTTCAGCTCACCAAAGTAGTCACTGCAACTGTCATAATATACCACGCAAGTATCAACAGTTCTTTGCTCTGTCGATCATTGCATTTTTGTCATTGTAACACCAGGTGTACAGTTTGATGAAGCAGTGCTGGGCATACGACTTTGAGGAGCGGCCAAGTTTCTCTGACCTGGGAAACCAAATTGAAACTATCATGCAGGATGAGAGAGAGAACCTTTGAGTCTGACAAAGATCATTGTTGCACATCGCAGTTCAGTTCACACAGGTATCACACTCAGCAGTGGACAATATCCAGTTGTGTAAGCATTTACATGCTGACTTGTTATCGACCATCTTATAGGCCACTCCCTAAACACACAGGTATGCTCACTTTATGCCCCTCTCCCAGTCCTATAATGTACAAAGACCAGTGGTGGAATGAAACTCATTTACGCATTTACTCAAGTACAAGTACAAATTTGAGGTAGGCTACTTGAACTTTACTTTGTATTTCCATTTTATGCAACTTAATACTTCTACTCTACTACATCTCTGTAGTGTATATTGTACTTTTTACTCCACTACATTTGCCTGCCAGCAAATTAGTTAATTTACAGATTACATTTTTATTTTTTTGTTACAACTTTTCATGTCCAGGGGGAACAAAAAGAAGTTGATTTTGAATGTTTGTGATAAACTGAAGGATGAAGTGTTCCTTTATGTGTTGAGAAAATTCTCCTAGTTCTTAAGTTAAACTATTTAAAACCCCTTTTGGATCAGCTGGAAAATGCATTGCCACAAAGCTGAAAATGGCTGTTTTTTCTGAGCTCAGAAAAATTTGACTTTTTAGAGAGAAGCGGTTCTCACAGGACAGTGGCGCTACAAACATATGCTGATCGTATAGAATATGATGCAATGCTGCAGATTAAACTGCCCAACAGTAAATAAAGGAGTTAAAATTAGCACAAACTCTAACATCTACAGCAGTAAAATGCAATATACACTTTAACGCAGCAGTCATAATAATCCAAAAATACCATAATAGTAAAACACTGACAGGGAACATTTTGCTCAAGGCTCACATTTCTAAAGAATCAATTATGAAATTATTTTGGGCAACAACAGTTCAACAATGATATTTAGCTTGAACTCGTTCCTCAAGCCAGAATTATATTAGTATAAATACAATACTGTATATTTTATAAAATGCAAGGTACACTTTATTGGGCACTGCAAAGCATGTATTAGACAAAATGTATGACTTTTACATCGGTGTCTAAAGTGGTCAAAGTATTACAGAAACTGAAAACTGCATTGGCATTTAATATTTTCCTTTTTGCATTTATACTGTAGTAGTGTAGTATTGCAGTGAATCATTTGTTGTATTTTGTAGTCTTACTTACATCCTCTAATTTACACAGTGTTTTAAAAAAAGCAATTCTGTGGCGGCAGCGTTTGTAAATATTTATTGACAACACTGAATCCAGTTCTTCAGACTGGTCCAACAACACAAGGCTTTCATCCAGGGGCCCGCTGTTCATGTCCTGTGCGTCATGTTACAATCAGCTGTTCATTAGGGTCCCGTGCTCACAACGCTTAGTGTCATTTTCACTGTACAAACGTAGTAGTTTTAAGCCCAACCATGTCTTTCTTTCCTAAACCTAACTATAGTGGTTTTGTTGCCTAATCCTAAAGCGACGCCATGGGTAACTATAGTGGTTTTGATGCCGAAAATAAAGTGACGCCAAGGGGTGTAACAAAGCGGTGGTATGTGACGAGTTGGGATGAGAACGCTGCAACTACTGAAATCTTAACAACCAGAAGTTTTCACTTTGCATAAAGCTTTTCATAGGTTTAGGACCACTGACAAGAGACAATGTTCTAATATCTTATTATCCATTTTGTCATTGTAATACAACAAACAATAAAGATGATTATATGAATGAATGAATGATGAGTATGTATTAAATTGTGTCTATTTCAAAGAGCATTAAAATACAGTAGGTTAGATTGTGTGCCTTGGAAAGCCCTGAGCAATGATTCTGAGACATCATATTGTTGTACGACAGATGATACCACAACTTAATCTAGTACAGTGAACTCACTGCAAAGCTGAAACTCCACCAGTTACACAAATCAGTAACATATCATTTTTACATAAGTCAAAGAATAATTTTCTCTAGAGTGTCTATTGATACGCTAAAGCGCTTTGAGTGGTCGGAAGACTAGAAAGGCACTATATAAAAGCAAGTCCATTTACCATTTACCATTAATACCACATTTCAGATTTGGATCATCTATTTTGTGCCACATAAAATACATTGTAGCTGGTAGGAATCTGTGTACCAATAAAAGTTCTCTATAATAACAAGGGTCATATAGATCTACTTTCTTTGAGGGGATGTGCAGTCCATAAGTCTTGAAGCCCATGTGGGAAGCAGGGCCAAGTCCTGCTTTGGCCAGACACATTCCCATGTAAACATCGTCAATTGGATGAATGGTAATGGACTGTGACACATTGTATATGACCAAAGCTGTATAACCAGATAAGAGGAAGCCCCCACCCCCACAGTAAGGAGGGTATGAGTCTGACTCCTGCACCTGAACTGGGACATAGTACTTGCTCTTTGACCATCGAACAGGCCCTTGGTCCTGGATCAGATGGCCGGTAAAGAGGTGCTTGCTTCCATTGTTGTCCTTGAGGCCTTGGAGATACTCAACCATGATGTCTGTGTTGGCAAAGACGTCATCATCGCCATTTAGCAGGAAGCGAGCGTTTGGACAGTTTCTTTCCATCCATTCCAGGAACAGTATCTGCTTCAAGGTGAGGTTGTAGAATCCTTCATTGAAGTCCCATTGGATGATGTCATTGTACTCTCGCTGCTCCAGTTCGAGGATTGTGTTCAGTCTACTTCTCTCAAAACCAGTATCCATCGTTCCTGAGAGGAAGATCCTTCGGATCCACACACCATTGTGTAACCTCTCTTTAGCCCAGGTTTTACGCAGCACTTCTCGGCGGTCGTAGTTCACAGGGGAGCTTTTAATGACCAGCAGAAGGAAGACTTCTGCAGAATTATCAGCTCCTCCACATTTGTCAGGAAGGTCCAGTAGCATGGGGAAATGGCGACAGTGTTGATAATAGAGAAAGTCTTGGAAGTGCTGAGGAATAGTTCTGAAGCCTGTGATGTTGGCAGCAGACATATTTTGTTGACATTTTGGCCAGGAATAAACAAAGGAGTTAGTCTTTTGACTGTCCTCCCTTCTCACATTCACTTGTAAGTGGTTGGTTGCATGGTGAGTAAAAACATATTTCCAGAGATGGAAAACCAACAGACCAAGAACTCCAAATATTAGGACTGTTTTTACCCTGTTTGTTCTCATTCTTCGAACCCTGCAAAACAAAACACTCTTTTTTTATATCAAAACGTTTCACAACAGAAAAGCAATTACCATAGATATACATTTAAGAAATAAAGGTTCTTTTATGTAGACCAACACTTAACAATAGAGTCAACAAAATTCTGTATAATTACTAAGAAACACGTAAGAAACTTAAGTTCCTGAATAGATAACAGGTGTTTCCTGAATAATTCTCAATCAAAGACTGTACAGTAAATACTGATTACCTAAAGTAGATACTGATTACCAGAGCAGCTTGGAGGATACAGTGAATCAGTGACTAATGATTAGTTCCCTCTACTTTCTTGAATCATTTGTAATAATTCACTCTCAATCAGGTGCTAAATTGTACGATGATATTGTATTAATTGTTACCTATACATGAACGTGCATCAAAATCAAGGATAACAAATTATCATCATTCATTTGTTTAGAGAAGAATTAAAACCTTTTTCTGAGAACACAGCCTTTAATTATGTAAAGACTTTATTTACTACTTTTAACTATAAAACGTTAAAACCGACACAAATATGACCTGGAAGCATTTATTTACTGCTTCAAAGGCTTCACAACCTTAAACATATTACACATTTATCAGCAGCATTAAGATTACTATTTTACGTTTAAATTAAATTCTCTACTTATTTGAGTGTTGAAAAATCTCCTCATAAATGAATACGTTAATTTGATTTTAACTCCTTTAAAACGTAAAATTGTACAAACCTTAAATGTGTTGAGCTCTGATGTGATATGAAGCATCCGCTGGTGCTTTTAATAAAAAATTAATCCAATCTTGCATTTCCCACCACACATAGTATGTTGGCTACTGTTTGCCTGCTGCTTACTATAAAACAAATGATCGCTGGCATGAAGGTTTCTTCTATTGCCTCTCCCATAAGTTTATCATTAACTATGCTGCAGTGACTGCAGTGTTTGCTGTGTGATACATGAAGAGGCATTAACAATTACTGTGTATTGTAATGTGTTATGGTGTGGTGTTTTTTGAATGTGGAATGACGCACCGACAGCCAGGAGGAGTCCAAAAAACGGCACACAGAAGCCTGAGTGAAAGGAGAGAGGGACAAAAGCACACAGCAGTGATTGTGGGACATAAACAATAGAGGGTTATTGAGAGGCAGTGGCTTAAAGTTAATATTATTCTCGTCGGCAGGACTACTAGGTTTAGACACATACATTGAGACTGCGACCGACCCGCCAGACGAATAATAAAAGAATAATTAACCATTATCATATTACAAGAATGTTGGACGCTGGCCCTTTTATGACGCTGCTACACTCCCCTATAATTAATCACACCTGCCTTTATCTTGCACTACATCTAAACTGTACAATTATGCAGCTGCTGAGTCATTTCCATTGGCTTATCTTTATTGGATACAAAGTGTCTGGAAATAGTTAATAAATACAACATTTTAAGAGTTATTGATTAGGTTAATAGTATACTCTCCTATGCTTCTATTAACTGCTAGATAGACATTTTGGGAAATATGCCTATTCAACTTCTTGCCAAGAGAGACGATCAATACCCCTCTATACCTTTATATCTAGGGAGTGGTATCGATCTTCTCATCAGTGTTGGAAGAGTGAATATGTGTATTTGCAAAGACTAGTTTTGTTTTGTTTTATTTAAGAGAGCCATTGTCCCATTTACAGTTTAATGTATGTAGCCTACAAATGCATAGTAAATACACTTTTACAGTTTTTTATAACGAGTCAGTTAGAGATTTCCACAATACTCACAGACTTGCCATTTTTTTACAGAGCTACAATAAAGTTCCAGTGACCATTATCATGTCAGTAAAAGTCAGCTAAAATGAAAAAGCCTGATTCTGTTTTGTTATGTATTTATCAGAGACGCACTATTCGCTATTTTCTTGGCCAATTACGATTTCTTAGCAATATGACCTGACCTGAAGTCTGACCTGATTCAGATTTTCCCCAGTATTTTATTAGAATTGTTAAAACATACTGTACATATACTATTGGGTAAGCGGACTGCAATATGTAGCTTCATTTCAATATGCACACCGTAAGCTTCTGCATAGTAGAGGTAGATATGGTTTCTTTGTGAATGTTTTTCTCTTTTTGAAAAAGGAAGTGATTTTTGTAGGAGCGAAAAATGATGAAATTCAACGTCCAGAGACGAGCTGCTCTGATTTTCAAAGTGTCCACCGGAGAAGCAGCAGTGTCCTCTGCTGTTTGTAAAGAGAAGTGCAAAAGCTTACAGCACCTGGTATTCCCAGGCAGTCTCCCATCCAAGTACTGACCAGGCCCGACCCTGCTTAGCTTCCGAGATCAGACGAGATCGGGCGTGTTCAGGGTGGTATGGCCGTAAGCAACAACTGCATCAACAAAAGGGCCCTTTATAGATGCTGTAACACCAAGTCTTCTTATTCTGTCTATACAGGTAGCAGCTGCAGATTGTCAGGAACACAAACAAATATTCTCACTATAATGACAAAAATGGCCTGTGTAACAAACTCTGTCAGTGTTACCTTGTTACAGGCTGTGTTATAAAACTATTATTGGATTATTATCACTGATGTATTGCTGTGTAAGCAGCATTTTCAAGTATCACACTGCGCCATATTTTATGAAATAATCACATTTTAAATGTCAAATCTGAATCTGCAAAGTCACAATAGCAATCACAACCGTAGTGGAGTAAAAACTACAATCTATCCCTGTAAAATGAAGTATAAAGTAGCATAAAATTGAAGAAATCACCTCAAACCTGCACTCAAGCAGCTTAGTCACAATCTCACCTCTGTAATAGATAGTCTTTATCATTCATGTGGGGAAACTGTATCACTGTAATCAGAGCTCCTTGCCCACAACTTATAGAAATATGTTAACGTCCCTATGGACAGAAATGGACACAGGCGTTCACGGTGGGAGTGATCGACATCTATAAAGGGCCTTTTCTTACAAGTACTGTTGCTTACGGCCATACCACCCTGAACACGCCCGATCTCGTCTGATCTCGGAAGCTAAGCAGGGTCGGGCCTGGTCAGTACTTGGATGGGAGACCGCCTGGGAATACCAGGTGCTGTAAGCTTTTTCACTTCTCTTTACAAACAGCAGAGGACACTGCTGCTTCTCCGGTGGACACTTTGAAAATCAGAGCAGCTCATCTCTGGACGTTAAATTTTTTCGCTCCTACAAAAATCACTTCCTTTTTCAAAAAGAGAAAAACATTCACAAGGAAACCATATCTACCTCTACTATCTAGAAGCTTACGGTGTGAATATTGAAATGAAGCTACATATTGCAGTTCGCTTACCCAATATTTACTTTGTGATTCCCTTGAAAGTGAGAAAATAGCCCTATAACTGCACTGTAATTACAGTGAAAAAGGATGAAGGAGGGACTACTTTATTTCACAGCTTGCATACCCAGTTCTTACGCTGAACTACGGGGCCTTTCTCACACATTGTCAACGCTTTGTCCTGATGCTAGTGTGCTGTCACCAAAGAGTAACGGCCATTACTTCAGCTCGAATCACTTCTGCATGCTTTTCAAAAAAAGTTGAAAACTGACGTGTCGTTTGTGAGTGATGAATATCTTGCTGCACTATTCTTTACACTGTATGTTGTCCAATAAACTTAAATAAAGGTTTGTTTGTTTTTCTGAGTGAAATTAATCAGCTTCTAATTAGTTTATGATGTAATGATATGAAAGGACGAGAAAGGTGGCTTAGGTTCTTCTCTGAAATCAGTATTGATCGTCAGGTGGATGCTACGTTAGATCCCAAAACTGCCTCACTTTTCCCCAGTATTTTATTAGAATTGTTAAAACGTACTGTACACATATTTCTACAGATATAGCTGTAAAAGAAACACCCTTCTTGTTTTACTCCCAAGCACTGATAATGTACACTACTGTATATTCCTAACAATACGTACTCTACATTTGGAAACTTCTCACAATGTCATTTCCCAAATTATTTTTTTTTGTAAGCACATCATCATTTGAAAATAATATAAATGATACTATAGCTAATTTCATTGCAATATGGACACTGTTACCCCTTATTTTCCCTGCCTTGTTACCCAGTAACAACACGACTGTACCCCAGACAGATGTCTTGCACGTGTATGGACATGTGAGGACAGAGGCCCAAGAAAATTGCTTGGCCTTCCAGCATTTGATATTTACAGCAACACGACATAAGTAAATGTTTGCAAGGAAATGATCAGTGAGTTTAGGAATGCAGAAAGCATTCATCTAATTGGACTTCTATCTGCCATGTCTACACCTGTAACTCCTGATCTGCTCTTTGAAAAATATTTGAAAAGCATTGACATTGTGTGTGCACCATTCTCTTGACTTTCATCTGTGCCTGTCAGTGTCCAATGAAGCAGCAGCGTCCTCTGCTGTTTGTAAAGAGAAGTGCAAAAGCTTACAGCACCTGGTATTCCCAGGCGGTCTCCCATCCAAGTACTGACCAGGCCCGACCCTGCTTAGCTTCCGAGATCAGACGAGATCGGGCGTGTTCAGGGTGGTATGGCCGTAAGCAACAGTACTTGTAAGAAAAGGCCCTTTATAGATGTCGATCACTACCACCGTGAACGCCTGTGTGCATTTCTGTCCATAGGGACATTAACATATTTCTATAAGTTGTGGGCAAGGAGCTCTGATTACAGTGATACAGTTTCCCCACATGAATGATAAAGACTATCTATTACAGAGGTGAGATTGTAACTAAGCTGCTTGAGTGCAAGTTTGAGGTGTTTTTTCAATTTTATGCTACTTTATACTTCATTTTACAGGGATAGATTGTAGTTTTTACTCCACTACGGTTGTGATTGCTATTGAGACTTTGTAGATTGAGATTTGACATTTAAAACGTGATTGTTTCATAAAATATGGCGCAGTATGATACTTGAAAATGCTGCTTACACAGCAATACATCAGTGATAATAATCCAATAATAGTTTTACAACAAAGCCTGTAACAAGGTAACACTGACAGAGTTTGTTACAAAGGCCATTTTTGTCATTACAGCATCTTTAAAGGGCCCTTTTGTTGATGCAGTTGTTGCTTACGGCCATACCACCCTGAACACGCCCGATCTCGTCTGATCTCGGAAGCTAAGCAGGGTCGGGCCTGGTCAGTACTTGGATGGGAGACCGCCTGGGAATACCAGGTGCTGTAAGCTTTTTCACTTCTCTTTACAAACAGCAGAGGACGCCGCTGCTTCTCCGGTGGACACTTTGAAAATCAGACCAGCTCGTCTCTGGACGTTGAATTTCATAATTTTTTCGCTCCTACAAAAATCACTTTCTTTTTCAAAAACAGAAAATCCTTCACAAGGAAACCATATCTACCTCTACTATCTAGAAGCTTATGGTGTGCATATTGAAATGAAGCTACATATTGCAGTTCGCTTACCCAATATTTACTTTGTGATTCCCTTGAAAGTGAGAAAATAGCCCTATAACTGCACTGTAATTACAGTGAAAAAGGATGAAGGAGGGACTACTTTATTTCACAGCTTGCATACCCAGTTCTTACGCTGAACTACGGGGCCTTTCTCACACATTGTCAACGCTTTGTCCTGATGCTAGTGTGCTGTCACCAAAGAGTAACGGCCATTACTTCAGCTCGAATCACTTCTGCATGCTTTTCAAAAAAAGTTGAAAACTGACGTGTCGTTTGTGAGTGATGAATATCTTGCTGCACTATTCTTTACACTGTATGTTGTCCAATAAACTTAAATAAAGGTTTGTTTGTTTTTCTGAGTGAAATTAATCAGCTTCTAATTAGTTTATGATGTAATGATATGAAAGGACGAGAAAGGTGGCTTAGGTTCTTCTCTGAAATCAGTATTGATCGTCAGGTGGATGCTACGTTAGATCCCAAAACTGCCTCACTTTTCCCCAGTATTTTATTAGAATTGTTAAAACGTACTGTACACATATTTCTGCAGATATAGCTGTAAAAGAAACACCCTTCTTGTTTTACTCCCAAGCACTGATAATGTACACTACTGTATATTCCTAACAATACGTACTCTACATTTGGAAACTTCTCACAATGTCATTTCCCAAAGTATTTTTTTTTGTAAGCACATCATCATTTGAAAATAATATAAATGATACTATAGCTAATTTCATTGCAATATGGACACTGTTACCCCTTATTTTCCCTGCCTTGTTACCCAGTAACAACACGACTGTACCCCAGACAGATGTCTTGCACGTGTATGGACATGTGAGGACAGAGGCCCAAGAAAATTGCTTGGCCTTCCAGCATTTGATATTTACAGCAACACGACATAAGTAAATGTTTGCAAGGAAATGATCAGTGAGTTTAGGAATGCAGAAAGCATTCATCTAATTGGACTTCTATCTGCCATGTCTACACCTGTAACTCCTGATCTGCTCTTTGAAAAATATTTGAAAAGCATTGACATTGTGTGTGCACCATTCTCTTGACTTTCATCTGTGCCTGTCAGTGTCCAATGAAGCAGCAGCGTCCTCTGCTGTTTGTAAAGAGAAGTGCAAAAGCTTACAGCACCTGGTATTCCCAGGCGGTCTCCCATCCAAGTACTGACCAGGCCCGACCCTGCTTAGCTTCCGAGATCAGACGAGATCGGGCGTGTTCAGGGTGGTATGGCCGTAAGCAACAGTACTTGTAAGAAAAGGCCCTTTATAGATGTCGATCACTACCACCGTGAACGCCTGTGTGCATTTCTGTCCATAGGGACGTTAACATATTTCTATAAGTTGTGGGCAAGGAGCTCTGATTACAGTGATACAGTTTCCCCACATGAATGATAAAGACTATCTATTACAGAGGTGAGATTGTAACTAAGCTGCTTGAGTGCAAGTTTGAGGTGTTTTTTCAATTTTATGCTACTTTATACTTCATTTTACAGGGATAGATTGTAGTTTTTACTCCACTACGGTTGTGATTGCTATTGAGACTTTGTAGATTGAGATTTGACATTTAAAACGTGATTGTTTCATAAAATATGGCGCAGTATGATACTTGAAAATGCTGCTTACACAGCAATACATCAGTGATAATAATCCAATAATAGTTTTACAACACAGCCTGTAACAAGGTAACACTGACAGAGTTTGTTACAAAGGCCATTTTTGTCATTACAGCATCTTTAAAGGGCCCTTTTGTTGATGCAGTTGTTGCTTACAGCCATACCACCCTGAACACGCCCGATCTCGTCTGATCTCGGAAGCTAAGCAGGGTCGGGCCTGGTCAGTACTTGGATGGGAGACCGCCTGGGAATACCAGGTGCTGTAAGCTTTTTCACTTCTCTTTACAAACAGCAGAGGACGCCGCTGCTTCTCCGGTGGACACTTTGAAAATCAGACCAGCTCGTCTCTGGACGTTGAATTTCATAATTTTTTCGCTCCTACAAAAATCACTTTCTTTTTCAAAAACAGAAAATCCTTCACAAGGAAACCATATCTACCTCTACTATCTAGAAGCTTATGGTGTGCATATTGAAATGAAGCTACATATTGCCGTCCGCTTACACAATATTTACTTTGTGATTCCCTTGAAAGTGAGAAAATAGATCTATAACTGCACTGTAATTACAGTGAAAAAGGATGAAGGAGGGACTACTTTATTTCACAGCTTGCATACCCAGTTCTTACGCTGAACTACGGGGCCTTTCTCACACATTGTCAACGCTTTGTCCTGATGCTAGTGTGCTGTCACCAAAGAGTAACGGCCATTACTTCAGCTTGAATCACTTCTGCATGCTTTTCAAAAAAAGTTGAAAACTGACGTGTCGTTTGTGAGTGATGAATATCTTGCTGCACTATTCTTTACACTGTATGTTGTCCAATAAACTTAAATAATGGTTTGTTTTTCTTCTGAGTGAAATTGATCAGCTTCTAATTAGTTTATGATGTAATGATATGAAAGGACGAGAAAGGTGGCTTAGGTTCTTCTCTGAAATCAGTATTGATCGTCAGGTGGATGCTACGTTAGATCCCAAAACTGCCTCACTTTTCCCCAGTATTTCATTAGAATTGTTAAAACATACTGTACACATATTTCTACAGATATAGCTATAAAGGAACACCCTACTTGTTTTGTTCCCAAGCACTAATAATGTACACTACTGTGTATTCCTAACAATACGTACTCTACATTTGGAAACTTCTCACAATGTCATTCCCAAAGTATTTTTTTTTTTTAGCACATCATCATTTGAAAATAATATAAATGATACTATAGCTAATTTCATTGCAATATGGACACTGTTACCCCTTATTTTCCCTGCCTTGTTACCCAGTAACAACACGACTGTACCCCAGACAGATGTCTTGCATGTGTATGGACATGTGAGGACAGAGGCCCAAGAAATTGGCTACACCACCGGAGAATTGCTTGGCCTTCCAGCATTTGACATTTACATCAACAAGATATAAGTAAATGTTTGCAAAGAAATGATCAGTGAGTTTAGAATGCAGAAAGCATTCATCTAATTGAACTTCTATCTGCCATGTCTACACCTGTAACTCCTGATCTGTTCTTTAAAAAATATTAGAAAAGCATTGACATTGTGTGTGCACCATTCTATTGACTTTCATCTGTGCCTGTCAGTGTCCAATGAAGCAGCAGCGTCCTCTGCTGTTTGTAAAGAGAAGTGCAAAAGCTTACAGCACCTGGTATTCCCAGGCGGTCTCCCATCCAAGTACTGACCAGGCCCGACCCTGCTTAGCTTCCGAGATCAGACGAGATCGGGCGTGTTCAGGGTGGTATGGCCGTAAGCAACAACTGCATCAACAAAAGGGCCCTTTATAGATGCTGTAACACAAAGTCTTCTTATTCTGTCTATACAGGTAGCAGCTGCAGATTGTCAGGAGCACAAACAAATATTCTCACTTTGATGACAAAAATGGCCTGTGTAACAAACTCTGTCAGTGTTACCTTGTTACAGGCTGTGTTATAAAACTATTATTGGATTATTATCACTGATGTATTGCTGTGTAAGCAGCATTTTCAAGTATCATACTGCGCCATATTTTATGAAATAATCACGTTTTAAATGTCAAATCTCAATCTACAAAGTCTCAATAGCATTCACAACCGTAGTGGAGTAAAAACTACAATCTATCCCTGTAAAATGAAGTATAAAGTAGCATAAAATTGAAAAAAGCACCTCAAAAATGCATTCAAGCAGCTTAGTTACAATCTCACCTCTGTAATAGATAGTCTTTATCATTCATGTGGGGAAACTGTATCACTGTAATCAGAGCTCCTTGCCCACAACTTATAGAAATATGTTAATGTCAATATGGACAGAAATGCACACAGGCGTTCACGGTGGTAGTGATCGACATCTATAAAGGGCCTTTTCTTACAAGTACTGTTGCTTACGGCCATACCACCCCGCGAGGAGGAGTTGTTGTTTCCTTCGCCACTCTGGCAGTGTTGGTCTGGATGAGCTACACTTCTCATCGACTTGAGCTTGAGCTGCGCTGTGTGGACATTACGCCAAACGGTGAGTTATATTTAGATAAATAAAGATTACCGACATGTTACTATAATGTATCCTGGCGCTGTGTGGCGTGTTCTTGCTTGTGTGGACGCTATAAAGTTAACGTTAGCCGTGTTTCTTCAGTTTATTGTGTCGCCGCGGCCGTGTTGGCGACTTTGGGATGAACTACAAGCTAACGTAACATTATTAACAATGAACCAACATGTTATTATAATGTATCCTGGCGCTGTCTGACGTGTTATAAAGTTGTCATTAGCCGTGTTTCCTCAGTTTATTGTGTCGAGCTGCTGCGGTATATTCGGATGAATTACAAGCTAACGAAACTTAACATTCCTTAGGTTGAAAGCATCACGTTGTTAGTTAACATTAATGTCTAATGTAGCGTTAATTACGGTATATCAGCAGCTTACATCAGCAGTAAGGTTAGATATAACGTTACTCTGGACACACTAACGTTACTTTACATACACACATTGACAGAATGATAAATGAACAAGCTTCATATGAATCATAAAGTCGTCGTGTTTGCACTTAACGCTGTTGTCACAGCATGTACTTATACTTAAGGTTTTTAATGCAGGACTTTTACTTGTAGCAGAGTATTTCTACACTGTGGTATCAGTACTATCACTGAAGTACAAGATCAGAGTACTTCTTCCACCTCTGTTAAAATGAGAGAACACCAGAATATTGTTTATTAATTGAGAACCAATGTCTCAGGGTTTTTCATACTTTGTCATGTTGTGTACAACGTACTATTCATGCTTAATTTTAACACTTATTATATGCTTCTATACCATGTCTATCTTTGAGGTGTAAATAGTCTGCCTCAACAACCAGAGCTCATCGTTAAGACATACACAAAGGCAGGCACTTAATCAAGGTACTATACAAAGTAGTAAAGGTAATATTAAAGTAAAGGTATTTGATATCATTTTTTTTTTCTTCAAAACCCTGATAAATACAGTGAGAATATGTAGACAGTAAAGGGGCTAGAGCTGAGATGTGAACCGCCTAATTCCTGCTCTCCCTTGAGACCCTCACTATTAACATTTGTTATGAAAACAATGCCTGTCTATAACATATTAATAGATCAATATGCTTTTCTTCATTACAGGTAAAATGCAGAAAACGTTTTTTTTCCCTGGGAGAATGAGTGTCACATTCCGCAAGGGACCACTCGGATATCTCCGTCAGGATCCAACGGATGCAGCCAAACTCCTTAAAGACAACCCCTCTCTACAGGACAAGTCTGCACCCGTGAAGGAGGAGCTGGTCAGGAAAAATGCACTGACTGTGATCATTTTAAGAGGAGGGGATGCTTCAGATAAAACTGATGTGGCTGGAGAATACATCCTGCAGTTTGGGAAATATAAAGGGAAGTCCTTCCGCTGGCTCCTTGAAAATGACATTGGGTATACCATCTACCTAATCAAGAACCAGCAAAAGGAGGAGACTGCAGGAGTGTTCATGGCAGGGGGGCACATCAAGGACAGCCTGCTGTCATTTGTGAGCTATGCCCTCAGCTTTCAAGAAATCCAGTCTCTTCTCAATTATGAGGAACAAAAGCCAGTTGTGACAGCAGCAGCAGCAGCATCAGAGGATGACCAGCTGGTTGGTTTTGGCTCTCGTGCCAAAAGCACCTGGAGAGAGATTTGGGACAGCAGGGATGATGGCTATGCAGCCTTTATTATGAGGAAAAGCTGTGCTCCAGGAACAAAGATGCACAAACTACAAGTGTACCTGCAGAAGAAGCTGCCCTCCCCCTCTGGCTCCTCTCTGGTGACACATGCCTCACAGGCCCCTGCTGAAGCCATGGGTGGGTCTTGTTTTCCATTTGTTTTGTCAAAAAAATGTATATGCTGTCATGGTATCCAGTGTATTTTAGTACACCAAAGGGAGTAAACTTCGTCTTCCATTATTTCAGTGGTGATTTTATTCATACTATCCTAAGTGCAGTAAAGCCATATTTTTAGTACATTCTAATTCTTGTCTGTTTGCATCACAGTGATGGATGAAGATGAAGAGCTGGAGAGAGCGATGCTGGGTATCTGTCCTTCTAAGCAACATGTGCAGAGCTGTAAGTAAACATTTGTTGTCTTATATTGGTTTGTTTCTACTGCCTGAAGATTCAAAATAATTTACAGTTCAGCCTGTTTAATATTAATTGTGTATTCTATATAGTTTATATTTAATTGTTTTTGTTTGTGTTTTACAGCTGTTTCTGCACCATCAGCATCAACTGCCAGACGACAGGCTTCGGGAACAGAAAGAGGTTCTTAACCAAACAAAAACGTCCTGTCGTCGACAGAGACTCTGGGACCATGAATTCTTATCCCAAACCGAAGCATGACATAAACCGTTCCTTCTCATGTTGACCATGTTCTGGTCATGTTTGTGTTTTGCTGTTCAACTTGTTGTCCTAGTGACTATGAATTGATTCCAGTCATGGCGAGGGTAAGTAGCACTCTTTATTCCAGTTTTTAGACTTATATGATGAATATATATATATATATATATATATATATATATATGTATATATATATATATATATACATATAGGACTGCTGTGGTTACTAACACTTGTATGCATGTGTTTGCAGTGTGCCATGTTGCTTCCCCTGCTTAGGCTAAATTGTAATGACTGACTACTAAATATTTATCCATACAGAACTAAACTGCATGTGTATGAATGAAATTCTTTATACCTTAATGTAACAAACAGTCTGTTTAACTATATAAGGCTGAGATAAGCAGGTGAAGTAAAAGATGGATAATGTATGCCTTTACTAACACCAGTTTTTTTTATATTGTCAAAATATAAATGACTGACAAGATTTTTTCTGTTGTAGTACCATCTGCTACACTGTCCACACCAACTGAACTGACGGGTTCACAAGTAGATGGTAAATGCATTATATTTCTTTTTATCCATTTAAACCTTTCTGTCATATTCCCTCTGATTATGTCCGTTATAAACCAATAATTGATTACTTTTTGTGGTCCTTATCTCCTTGCAGCCCCTGCTCTGCCGATGGTAAAGAGACCTGTGCCCCTTCCTCAGGAGCTGATGTTCCTGATGCCAGAAACACCAGGACCCTTGCCAACAGAGACAACTGTCACTGTTCCAGGTGTGTATTATTTTAACTGTATTTGCATCTTAAAAATATCCATATGTAGTGTCCATCGGAACTGTTCTCATTGATGTAAATCAGATACTGGTGCACAATGTCATAGTCAAGTTTTTTATTTATCTTACTGTGAATAATAATGAAATGTTTAATATTCTATATAGTGTCAGAGGCACTTCCGATTTCTCCTGAGACGTCTGCAGAGCCCATTCAACCGCCGCTGCAACCGCCAAGAGCTCAAAGTAAGTATTTGAATGTTCTTGATTTGGTTGTGTGCGTGTCAAAGAGATAGAATCAAGTCAACACACAATCTTAATAATTTGCTATGTCTTTCTTCTTGCCTGACCAGGTCAGCCATTACCCAGGCCATCAGCTGTCCCCAGCTGTCCTCCTCCACAGCTTAAACAGCATTTGCATAGGAATGATTCTGTCCCAAGCTTTTTGATCCATATTTTATTTATTTGTTTTTACCTTTATTTTATTCAGGGGGAGGTTCACTGAGGGCAATGCTCTCTTTTTCAGGAACGCCCTGATCACATTCACACAGTTACACATTCACACCTGGAAGCTGCCCAGTACAACCACAGTCTGATCTGCTGGTCACTGAGCAACTCCACTGGAGCGGTTGGGGGGGCCTTGCTCAAGGGCATCTCAGTGGTGGTAATGAGGGAGGGCCACCACTGCCCCATATAAGCGGTTTATCAATGTAACCGTGATCACTGTAACTGGTTTCCACTGTATATACTGTATATTTTGCTCATGTAAATAATTATTACATTTATTATATACAATATTATATTTACTTTACCTTACATTTTTGTGTGATATATGTGTGACCTTGCAATATGGGCTCTGTTGAATATTTACTGTTACAGTTGTGGTTAATAAATACATTTCATTCACTAATGTCTACATGTCTCATTAATAAATTAATAATTTATAATGAACAGTAAAGTCTCTAATTGAAGTAATTAAGTAATTGCAATTTAAATGTTACACATAGGAAGAAAACTCTAATATAATTGGTTAATAGCTTTAAGTAAGTCAAGAACTTGATATAACCAGACTAGTCTAATCTAATGATAATCAGAAGAAGTAAATAACAAACTAAGACTCACATTTCTTGATTCCCAAATAGCTCATTATCTTTGATAATGTATCACAGACTTTGTACCAAGTGGGATTCGAACCAGCTCCAGATAATCATTCTTAAATATTCAGGAGAAAACTGCTGGACCAAAGCCGCGTTTTCAGCACCTTGGACAGCGTTAATAAGTCTGCAATTTCATTGGCTGTCAGTGTATGCCACCTATACGCGACTTGCCCCCGCGGCCCGACCCTGCTTAGCTTCCGAGATCAGACGAGATCGGGCGTGTTCAGGGTGGTATGGCCGTAAGCAACAGTACTTGTAAGAAAAGGCCCTTTATAGATGTCGATCACTACCACCGTGAACGCCTGTGTGCATTTCTGTCCATAGGGACGTTAACATATTTCTATAAGTTGTGGGCAAGGAGCTCTGATTACAGTGATACAGTTTCCCCACATGAATGATAAAGACTATCTATTACAGAGGTGAGATTGTAACTAAGCTGCTTGAGTGCAAGTTTGAGGTGTTTTTTCAATTTTATGCTACTTTATACTTCATTTTACAGGGATAGATTGTAGTTTTTACTCCACTACGGTTGTGAATGCTATTGAGACTTTTCAGATTCAGATTTGACATTTAAAACGTGATTGTTTCATAAAATATGGCGCAGTATGATACTTGAAAATGCTGCTTACACAGCAATACATCAGTGATAATAATCCAATAATAGTTTTATAACATAGCCTGTATCAAGGTAACACTGACAGAGTTTGTTACACAGGCCATTTTTGTCATCAAAGTGAGAATATTTGTTTGTGCTCCTGACAATCTGCAGCTGCTACCTGTATAGACAGAATAAGAAGACTTTGTGTTACAGCATCTATAAAGGGCCCTTTTGTTGATGCAGTTGTTGCTTACGGCCATACCACCCTGAACACACCCGATCTCGTCTGATCTCGGAAGCTAAGCAGGGTCGGGCCTGGTCAGTACTTGGATGGGAGACCGCCTGGGAATACCAGGTGCTGTAAGCTTTTTCACTTCTCTTTACAAACAGCAGAGGACGCCGCTGCTTCTCCGGTGGACACTTTGAAAATCAGAGCAGCTCGTCTCTGGACGTTGAATTTCATAATTTTTTCGCTCCTACAAAAATCACTTTCTTTTTCAAAAACAGAAAATCCTTCACAAGGAAACCATATCTACCTCTACTATCTAGAAGCTTATGGTGTGCATATTGAAATGAAGCTACATATTGCCGTCCGCTTACACAATATTTACTTTGTGATTCCCTTGAAAGTGAGAAAATAGCCCTATAACTGTACTGTTATTACAGTGAAAAAGGATGAAGGAGGGACTACTTTATTTCACAGCTTGCATACCCAGTTCTTACGCTGAACTACGGGGCCTTTCTCACACATTGTCAACGCTTTGTCCTGATGCTAGTGTGCTGTCACCAAAGAGTAACGGCCATTACTTCAGCTTGAATCACTTCTGCATGCTTTTCAAAAAAAGTTGAAAACTGACATGTTGTTTGTGAGTGATGAATATCTTGCTGCACTATTCTTTACACTGTATGTTGTCCAATAAACTTAAATAATGGTTTGTTTTTCTTCTGAGTGAAATTGATCAGCTTCTAATTAGTTTATGATGTAATGATATGAAAGGACGAGAAAGGTGGCTTAGGTTCTTCTCTGAAATCAGTATTGATCGTCAGGTGGATGCTACGTTAGATCCCAAAACTGCCTCACTTTTCCCCAGTATTTCATTAGAATTGTTAAAACATACTGTACACATACTTCTACAGCTATAGCTGTAAAGGAACACCCTACTTGTTTTGTTCCCAAGCACTAATAATGTACACTACTGTGTATTCCTAACAATACGTACTCTACATTTGGAAACTTCTCACAATGTCATTCCCAAAGTATTTTTTTTTGTAAGCACATCATCATTTGAAAATAATATAAATGATACTATAGCTAATTTCATTGCAATATGGACACTGTTACCCCTTATTTTCCCTGCCTTGTTACCCAGTAACAACACGACTGTACCCCAGACAGATGTCTTGCATGTGTATGGACATGTGAGGACAGAGGCCCAAGAAATTGGCTACACCACCGGAGAATTGCTTGGCCTTCCAGCATTTGACATTTACATCAACAAGATATAAGTAAATGTTTGCAAAGAAATGATCAGTGAGTTTAGAATGCAGAAAGCATTCATCTAATTGAACTTCTATCTGCCATGTCTACACCTGTAACTCCTGATCTGTTCTTTAAAAAATATTAGAAAAGCATTGACATTGTGTGTGCACCATTCTCTTGACTTTCATCTGTGCCTGTCAGTGTCCAATGAAGAAGCGGCGGCGCTCTCTGCTGTTTGTAAAGAGAAGTGCAAAAGCTTACAGCACCTGGTATTCCCAGGCGGTCTCCCATCCAAGTACTGACCAGGCCCGACCCTGCTTAGCTTCCGAGATCAGACGAGATCGGGCGTGTTCAGGGTGGTATGGCCGTAAGCAACAACTGCATCAACAAAAGGGCCCTTTATAGATGCTGTAACACAAAGTCTTCTTATTCTGTCTATACAGGTAGCAGCTGCAGATTGTCAGGAGCACAAACAAATATTCTCACTTTGATGACAAAAATGGCCTGTGTAACGAACTCTGTCAGTGTTATCTTGTTACAGGCTGTGTTATAAAACTATTATTGGATTATTATCACTGAAGTATTGCTGTGTAAGCAGCATTTTCAAGTATCATACTGCGCCATATTTTATGAAATAATCACGTTTTAAATGTCAAATCTGAATCTACAAAGTCTCAATAGCAATCACAACCGTAGTGGAGTAAAAACTACAATCTATCCCTGTAAAATGAAGTATAAAGTAGCATAAAATTGAAAAAAGCACCTCAAAAATGCATTCAAGCAGCTTAGTTACAATCTCACCTCTGTAATAGATAGTCTTTATCATTCATGTGGGGAAACTGTATCACTGTAATCAGAGCTCCTTGCCCACAACTTATAGAAATATGTTAATGTCAATATGGACAGAAATGCACACAGGCGTTCACGGTGGTAGTGATCGACATCTATAAAGGGCCTTTTCTTACAAGTACTGTTGCTTACGGCCATACCACCCTGAACACGCCCGATCTCGTCTGATCTCGGAAGCTAAGCAGGGTCGGGCCTGGTCAGTACTTGGATGGGAGACCGCCTGGGAATACCAGGTGCTGTAAGCTTTTGCACTTCTCTTTACAAACAGCAGAGAGCGCCGCTGCTTCTTCATTGGACACTGACAGGCACAAATGAAAGTCAAGAGAATGGTGCACACACAATGTCAATGCTTTTCTAATATTTTTTAAAGAACAGATCAGGAGTTACAGGTGTAGACATGGCAGATAGAAGTTCAATTAGATGAATGCTTTCTGCATTCTAAACTCACTGATCATTTCTTTGCAAACATTTACTTATATCTTGTTGATGTAAATGTCAAATGCTGGAAGGCCAAGCAATTCTCCGGTGGTGTAGCCAATTTCTTGGGCCTCTGTCCTCACATGTCCATACACGTGCAAGACATCTGTCTGGGGTACAGTCGTGTTGTTACTGGGTAACAAGGCAGGGAAAATAAGGGGTAACAGTGTCCATATTGCAATGAAATTAGCTATAGTATCATTTATATTATTTTCAAATGATGATGTGCTTACAAAAAAAAATACTTTGGGAAATGACATTGTGAGAAGTTTCCAAATGTAGAGTACGTATTGTTAGGAATATACAGTAGTGTACATTATCAGTGCTTGGGAGTAAAATAAGAAGAGTGTTTCTTTTACAGCTATAGCTGTAGAAGTATGTGTACAGTACGTTTTAACAATTCTAATAAAATACTGGGGAAAAGTGAGGCAGTTTTGGGATCTAACGTAGCATCCACCTGACGATCAATACTGATTTCAGAGAAGAACCTAAGCCACCTTTCGCGTCCTTTCATATCATTACATCATAAACTAATTAGAAGCTGATCAATTTCACTCAGAAGAAAAACAAACCATTATTTAAGTTTATTGGACAACATACAGTGTAAAGAATAGTGCAGCAAGATATTCATCACTCATAAACGACAAGTCAGTTTTCAACTTTTTTTGAAAAGCATGCAGAAGTGATTCAAGCTGAAGTAATGGCCGTTACTCTTTGGTGACAGCACACTAGCATCAGGACAAAGCGTTGACAATGTGGGAGAAAGGCCCCGTAGTTCAGCGTAAGAACTGGGTATGCAAGCTGTGAAATAAAGTATTCCCTCCTTCATCCTTTTTCACTGTAATTACAGTGCAGTTATAGGGCTATTTGCTCACTTTCAAGGGAATCACAAAGTAAATATTGGGTAAGCGAACTGCAATATGTAGCTTCATTTCAATATGCACACCGTAAGCTTCTAGATAGTAGAGGTAGATATGGTTTCCTTGTGAATGTTTTTCTCTTCTTGAAAAAGGAAGTGATTTTTGTAGGAGCGAAAAATTATAAAATTCAAAGTCCAGAGATGAGCTGCTCTGATTTTCAAAGTGTCCACCGGAGAAGCAGCAGTGTCCTCTGCTGTTTGTAAAGAGAAGTGCAAAAGCTTACAGCACCTGGTATTCCCAGGCGGTCTCCCATCCAAGTACTGACCAGGCCCGACCCTGCTTAGCTTCCGAGATCAGACGAGATCGGGCGTGTTCAGGGTGGTATGGCCGTAAGCAACAGTACTTGTAAGAAAAGGCCCTTTATAGATGTCGATCACTACCACCGTGAACGCCTGTGTGCATTTCTGTCCATATTGACATTAACATATTTCTATAAGTTGTGGGCAAGGAGCTCTGATTACAGTGATACAGTTTCCCCACATGAATGATAAAGACTATCTATTACAGAGGTGAGATTGTAACTAAGCTGCTTGAATGCATTTTTGAGGTGCTTTTTTCAATTTTATGCTACTTTATACTTCATTTTACAGGGATAGATTGTAGTTTTTACTCCACTACGGTTGTGATTGCTATTGAGACTTTGTAGATTGAGATTTGACATTTAAAACGTGATTATTTCATAAAATATGGCGCAGTATGATACTTGAAAATGCTGCTTACACAGCAATACATCAGTGATAATAATCCAATAATAGTTTTATAACACAGCCTGTAACAAGGTAACACTGACAGAGTTTGTTACACAGGCCATTTTTGTCATCAAAGTGAGAATATTTGTTTGTGCTCCTGACAATCTGCAGCTGCTACCTGTATAGACAGAATAAGAAGACTTTGTGTTACAGCATCTATAAAGGGCCCTTTTGTTGATGCAGTTGTTGCTTACGGCCATACCACCCTGAACACGCCCGATCTCGTCTGATCTCGGAAGCTAAGCAGGGTCGGGCCTGGTCAGTACTTGGATGGGAGACCGCCTGGGAATACCAGGTGCTGTAAGCTTTTGCACTTCTCTTTACAAACAGCAGAGGACGCTGCTGCTTCATTGGACACTGACAGGCACAGATGAAAGTCAAGAGAATGGTGCACACACAATGTCAATGCTTTTCTAATATTTTTTAAAGAACAGATCAGGAGTTACAGGTGTAGACATGGCAGATAGAAGTTCAATTAGATGAATGCTTTCTGCATTCTAAACTCACTGATCATTTCTTTGCAAACATTTACTTATATCTTGTTGATGTAAATGTCAAATGCTGGAAGGCCAAGCAATTCTCCGGTGGTGTAGCCAATTTCTTGGGCCTCTGTCCTCACATGTCCATACACGTGCAAGACATCTGTCTGGGGTACAGTCGTGTTGTTACTGGGTAACAAGGCAGGGAAAATAAGGGGTAACAGTGTCCATATTGCAATGAAATTAGCTATAGTATCATTTATATTATTTTCAAATGATGATGTGCTTACAAAAAAAAATACTTTTGGAAATGACATTGTGAGAAGTTTCCAAATGTAGAGTACGTATTGTTAGGAATATACAGTAGTGTACATTATCAGTGCTTGGGAGTAAAATAAGAAGAGTGTTTCTTTTACAGCTATAGCTGTAGAAGTATGTGTACAGTACGTTTTAACAATTCTAATAAAATACTGGGGAAAAGTGAGGCAGTTTTGGGATCTAACGTAGCATCCACCTGACGATCAATACTGATTTCAGAGAAGAACCTAAGCCACCTTTCGCGTCCTTTCATATCATTACATCATAAACTAATTAGAAGCTGATCAATTTCACTCAGAAGAAAAACAAACCATTATTTAAGTTTATTGGACAACATACAGTGTAAAGAATAGTGCAGCAAGATATTCATCACTCATAAACGACAAGTCAGTTTTCAACTTTTTTTGAAAAGCATGCAGAAGTGATTCAAGCTGAAGTAATGGCCGTTACTCTTTGGTGACAGCACACTAGCATCAGGACAAAGCGTTGACAATGTGGGAGAAAGGCCCCGTAGTTCAGCGTAAGAACTGGGTATGCAAGCTGTGAAATAAAGTATTCCCTCCTTCATCCTTTTTCACTGTAATTACAGTGCAGTTATAGGGCTATTTGCTCACTTTCAAGGGAATCACAAAGTAAATATTGGGTAAGCGAACTGCAATATGTAGCTTCATTTCAATATGCACACCGTAAGCTTCTAGATAGTAGAGGTAGATATGGTTTCCTTGTGAATGTTTTTCTCTTCTTGAAAAAGGAAGTGATTTTTGTAGGAGCGAAAAATTATAAAATTCAAAGTCCAGAGATGAGCTGCTCTGATTTTCAAAGTGTCCACCGGAGAAGCAGCAGTGTCCTCTGCTGTTTGTAAAGAGAAGTGCAAAAGCTTACAGCACCTGGTATTCCCAGGCGGTCTCCCATCCAAGTACTGACCAGGCCCGACCCTGCTTAGCTTCCGAGATCAGACGAGATCGGGCGTGTTCAGGGTGGTATGGCCGTAAGCAACAGTACTTGTAAGAAAAGGCCCTTTATAGATGTCGATCACTACCACCGTGAACGCCTGTGTGCATTTCTGTCCATATTGACATTAACATATTTCTATAAGTTGTGGGCAAGGAGCTCTGATTACAGTGATACAGTTTCCCCACATGAATGATAAAGACTATCTATTACAGAGGTGAGATTGTAACTAAGCTGCTTGAATGCATTTTTGAGGTGCTTTTTTCAATTTTATGCTACTTTATACTTCATTTTACAGGGATAGATTGTAGTTTTTACTCCACTACGGTTGTGATTGCTATTGAGACTTTGTAGATTGAGATTTGACATTTAAAACGTGATTATTTCATAAAATATGGCGCAGTATGATACTTGAAAATGCTGCTTACACAGCAATACATCAGTGATAATAATCCAATAATAGTTTTATAACACAGCCTGTAACAAGGTAACACTGACAGAGTTTGTTACACAGGCCATTTTTGTCATCAAAGTGAGAATATTTGTTTGTGCTCCTGACAATCTGCAGCTGCTACCTGTATAGACAGAATAAGAAGACTTTGTGTTACAGCATCTATAAAGGGCCCTTTTGTTGATGCAGTTGTTGCTTACGGCCATACCACCCTGAACACGCCCGATCTCGTCTGATCTCGGAAGCTAAGCAGGGTCGGGCCTGGTCAGTACTTGGATGGGAGACCGCCTGGGAATACCAGGTGCTGTAAGCTTTTTCACTTCTCTTTACAAACAGCAGAGGACGCTGCTGCTTCATTGGACACTGACAGGCACAGATGAAAGTCAATAGAATGGTGCACACACAATGTCAATGCTTTTCTAATATTTTTTAAAGAACAGATCAGGAGTTACAGGTGTAGACATGGCAGATAGAAGTTCAATTAGATGAATGCTTTCTGCATTCTAAACTCACTGATCATTTCTTTGCAAACATTTACTTATATCTTGTTGATGTAAATGTCAAATGCTGGAAGGCCAAGCAATTCTCCGGTGGTGTAGCCAATTTCTTGGGCCTCTGTCCTCACATGTCCATACACATGCAAGACATCTGTCTGGGGTACAGTCGTGTTGTTACTGGGTAACAAGGCAGGGAAAATAAGGGGTAACAGTGTCCATATTGCAATGAAATTAGCTATAGTATCATTTATATTATTTTCAAATGATGATGTGCTTACAAAAAAAAATACTTTGGGAATGACATTGTGAGAAGTTTCCAAATGTAGAGTACGTATTGTTAGGAATACACAGTAGTGTACATTATTAGTGCTCGGGAACAAAACAAGTAGGGTGTTCCTTTACAGCTATAGCTGTAGAAGTATGTGTACAGTATGTTTTAACAATTCTAATAAAATACTGGGGAAAAGTGAGGCAGTTTTGGGATCTAACGTAGCATCCACCTGACGATCAATACTGATTTCAGAGAAGAACCTAAGCCACCTTTCGCGTCCTTTCATATCATTACATCATAAACTAATTAGAAGCTGATTAATTTCACTCAGAAAAAAACAAACCTTTATTTAAGTTTATTGGACAACATACAGTGTAAAGAATAGTGCAGCAAGATATTCATCACTCACAAACGACACGTCAGTTTTCAACTTTTTTTGAAAAGCATGCAGATGTGATTCGAGCTGAAGTAATGGCCGTTACTCTTTGGTGACAGCACACTAGCATCAGGACAAAGCGTTGAAAATGTGGGAGAAAGGCCCCGTAGTTCAGCGTAAGAACTGGGTATGCAAGCTGTGAAATAAAGTAGTCCCTCCTTCATCCTTTTTCACTGTAATAACAGTACAGTTATAGGGCTATTTGCTCACTTTCAAGGGAATCACAAAGTAAATATTGGGTAAGCGGACTCCAATATGTAGCTTCATTTCAATATGCACACCATAAGCTTCTAGATAGTAGAGGTAGATATGGTTTCCTTGTGAATGTTTTTCTCTTCTTGAAAAAGGAAGTGATTTTTGTAGGAGCGAAAAATTATAAAATTCAAAGTCCAGAGATGAGCTGCTCTGATTTTCAAAGTGTCCACCGGAGAAGCAGCGGCGCTCTCTGCTGTTTGTAAAGAGAAGTGAAAAAGCTTACAGCACCTGGTATTCCCAGGCGGTCTCCCATCCAAGTACTGACCAGGCCCGACCCTGCTTAGCTTCCGAGATCAGACGAGATCGGGCGTGTTCAGGGTGGTATGGCCGTAAGCAACAGTACTTGTAAGAAAAGGCCCTTTATAGATGTCGATCACTACCACTGTGAACGCCTGTGTGCATTTCTGTCCATATTGACATTAACATATTTCTGTAAGTTGTGGGCAAGGAGCTCTGATTACAGTGATACAGTTTCCCCACATGAATGATAAAGACTATCTATTACAGAGGTGAGATTGTAACTAAGCTGCTTGAATGCATTTTTGAGGTGCTTTTTTCAATTTTATGCTACTTTATACTTCATTTTACAGGGATAGATTGTAGTTTTTACTCCACTACGGTTGTGAATGCTATTGAGACTTTGTAGATTGAGATTTGACATTTAAAACGTGATTATTTCATAAAATATGGCGCAGTATGATACTTGAAAATGCTGCTTACACAGCAATACATCAGTGATAATAATCCAATAATAGTTTTATAACACAGCCTGTAACAAGGTAACACTGACAGAGTTTGTTACACAGGCCATTTTTGTCATCAAAGTGAGAATATTTGTTTGTGCTCCTGACAATCTGCAGCTGCTACCTGTATAGACAGAATAAGAAGACTTTGTGTTACAGCATCTATAAAGGGCCCTTTTGTTGATGCAGTTGTTGCTTACGGCCATACCACCCTGAACACGCCCGATCTCGTCTGATCTCGGAAGCTAAGCAGGGTCGGGCCTGGTCAGTACTTGGATGGGAGACCGCCTGGGAATACCAGGTGCTGTAAGCTTTTTCACTTCTCTTTACAAACAGCAGAGAGCGCCGCTGCTTCTTCATTGGACACTGACAGGCACAGATGAAAGTCAATAGAATGGTGCACACACAATGTCAATGCTTTTCTAATATTTTTTAAAGAACAGATCAGGAGTTACAGGTGTAGACATGGCAGATAGAAGTTCAATTAGATGAATGCTTTCTGCATTCTAAACTCACTGATCATTTCTTTGCAAACATTTACTTATATCTTGTTGATGTAAATGTCAAATGCTGGAAGGCCAAGCAATTCTCCGGTGGTGTAGCCAATTTCTTGGGCCTCTGTCCTCACATGTCCATACACATGCAAGACATCTGTCTGGGGTACAGTCGTGTTGTTACTGGGTAACAAGGCAGGGAAAATAAGGGGTAACAGTGTCCATATTGCAATGAAATTAGCTATAGTATCATTTATATTATTTTCAAATGATGATGTGCTTACAAAAAAAAATACTTTGGGAATGACATTGTGAGAAGTTTCCAAATGTAGAGTACGTATTGTTAGGAATACACAGTAGTGTACATTATTAGTGCTCGGGAACAAAACAAGTAGGGTGTTCCTTTACAGCTATAGCTGTAGAAGTATGTGTACAGTATGTTTTAACAATTCTAATAAAATACTGGGGAAAAGTGAGGCAGTTTTGGGATCTAACGTAGCATCCACCTGACGATCAATACTGATTTCAGAGAAGAACCTAAGCCACCTTTCTCGTCCTTTCATATCATTACATCATAAACTAATTAGAAGCTGATTAATTTCACTCAGAAAAAAACAAACCTTTATTTAAGTTTATTGGACAACATACAGTGTAAAGAATAGTGCAGCAAGATATTCATCACTCACAAACGACACGTCAGTTTTCAACTTTTTTTGAAAAGCATGCAGATGTGATTCGAGCTGAAGTAATGGCCGTTACTCTTTGGTGACAGCACACTAGCATCAGGACAAAGCGTTGAAAATGTGGGAGAAAGGCCCCGTAGTTCAGCGTAAGAACTGGGTATGCAAGCTGTGAAATAAAGTAGTCCCTCCTTCATCCTTTTTCACTGTAATAACAGTACAGTTATAGGGCTATTTGCTCACTTTCAAGGGAATCACAAAGTAAATATTGGGTAAGCGGACTCCAATATGTAGCTTCATTTCAATATGCACACCATAAGCTTCTAGATAGTAGAGGTAGATATGGTTTCCTTGTGAATGTTTTTCTCTTCTTGAAAAAGGAAGTGATTTTTGTAGGAGCGAAAAATTATAAAATTCAAAGTCCAGAGATGAGCTGCTCTGATTTTCAAAGTGTCCACCGGAGAAGCAGCGGCGCTCTCTGCTGTTTGTAAAGAGAAGTGAAAAAGCTTACAGCACCTGGTATTCCCAGGCGGTCTCCCATCCAAGTACTGACCAGGCCCGACCCTGCTTAGCTTCCGAGATCAGACGAGATCGGGCGTGTTCAGGGTGGTATGGCCGTAAGCAACAGTACTTGTAAGAAAAGGCCCTTTATAGATGTCGATCACTACCACCGTGAACGCCTGTGTGCATTTCTGTCCATATTGACATTAACATATTTCTGTAAGTTGTGGGCAAGGAGCTCTGATTACAGTGATACAGTTTCCCCACATGAATGATAAAGACTATCTATTACAGAGGTGAGATTGTAACTAAGCTGCTTGAATGCATTTTTGAGGTGCTTTTTTCAATTTTATGCTACTTTATACTTCATTTTACAGGGATAGATTGTAGTTTTTACTCCACTACGGTTGTGAATGCTATTGAGACTTTGTAGATTGAGATTTGACATTTAAAACGTGATTATTTCATAAAATATGGCGCAGTATGATACTTGAAAATGCTGCTTACACAGCAATACATCAGTGATAATAATCCAATAATAGTTTTATAACACAGCCTGTAACAAGGTAACACTGACAGAGTTTGTTACACAGGCCATTTTTGTCATCAAAGTGAGAATATTTGTTTGTGCTCCTGACAATCTGCAGCTGCTACCTGTATAGACAGAATAAGAAGACTTTGTGTTACAGCATCTATAAAGGGCCCTTTTGTTGATGCAGTTGTTGCTTACGGCCATACCACCCTGAACACGCCCGATCTCGTCTGATCTCGGAAGCTAAGCAGGGTCGGGCCTGGTCAGTACTTGGATGGGAGACCGCCTGGGAATACCAGGTGCTGTAAGCTTTTGCACTTCTCTTTACAAACAGCAGAGGACGCTGCTGCTTCATTGGACACTGACAGGCACAGATGAAAGTCAATAGAATGGTGCACACACAATGTCAATGCTTTTCTAATATTTTTTAAAGAACAGATCAGGAGTTACAGGTGTAGACATGGCAGATAGAAGTTCAATTAGATGAATGCTTTCTGCATTCTAAACTCACTGATCATTTCTTTGCAAACATTTACTTATATCTTGTTGATGTAAATGTCAAATGCTGGAAGGCCAAGCAATTCTCCGGTGGTGTAGCCAATTTCTTGGGCCTCTGTCCTCACATGTCCATACACATGCAAGACATCTGTCTGGGGTACAGTCGTGTTGTTACTGGGTAACAAGGCAGGGAAAATAAGGGGTAACAGTGTCCATATTGCAATGAAATTAGCTATAGTATCATTTATATTATTTTCAAATGATGATGTGCTTACAAAAAAAAATACTTTGGGAATGACATTGTGAGAAGTTTCCAAATGTAGAGTACGTATTGTTAGGAATACACAGTAGTGTACATTATTAGTGCTCGGGAACAAAACAAGTAGGGTGTTCCTTTACAGCTATAGCTGTAGAAGTATGTGTACAGTATGTTTTAACAATTCTAATAAAATACTGGGGAAAAGTGAGGCAGTTTTGGGATCTAACGTAGCATCCACCTGACGATCAATACTGATTTCAGAGAAGAACCTAAGCCACCTTTCGCGTCCTTTCATATCATTACATCATAAACTAATTAGAAGCTGATTAATTTCACTCAGAAAAAAACAAACCTTTATTTAAGTTTATTGGACAACATACAGTGTAAAGAATAGTGCAGCAAGATATTCATCACTCACAAACGACACGTCAGTTTTCAACTTTTTTTGAAAAGCATGCAGATGTGATTCGAGCTGAAGTAATGGCCGTTACTCTTTGGTGACAGCACACTAGCATCAGGACAAAGCGTTGAAAATGTGGGAGAAAGGCCCCGTAGTTCAGCGTAAGAACTGGGTATGCAAGCTGTGAAATAAAGTAGTCCCTCCTTCATCCTTTTTCACTGTAATAACAGTACAGTTATAGGGCTATTTGCTCACTTTCAAGGGAATCACAAAGTAAATATTGGGTAAGCGGACTCCAATATGTAGCTTCATTTCAATATGCACACCATAAGCTTCTAGATAGTAGAGGTAGATATGGTTTCCTTGTGAATGTTTTTCTCTTCTTGAAAAAGGAAGTGATTTTTGTAGGAGCGAAAAATTATAAAATTCAAAGTCCAGAGATGAGCTGCTCTGATTTTCAAAGTGTCCACCGGAGAAGCAGCGGCGCTCTCTGCTGTTTGTAAAGAGAAGTGAAAAAGCTTACAGCACCTGGTATTCCCAGGCGGTCTCCCATCCAAGTACTGACCAGGCCCGACCCTGCTTAGCTTCCGAGATCAGACGAGATCGGGCGTGTTCAGGGTGGTATGGCCGTAAGCAACAGTACTTGTAAGAAAAGGCCCTTTATAGATGTCGATCACTACCACCGTGAACGCCTGTGTGCATTTCTGTCCATATTGACATTAACATATTTCTGTAAGTTGTGGGCAAGGAGCTCTGATTACAGTGATACAGTTTCCCCACATGAATGATAAAGACTATCTATTACAGAGGTGAGATTGTAACTAAGCTGCTTGAATGCATTTTTGAGGTGCTTTTTTCAATTTTATGCTACTTTATACTTCATTTTACAGGGATAGATTGTAGTTTTTACTCCACTACGGTTGTGAATGCTATTGAGACTTTGTAGATTGAGATTTGACATTTAAAACGTGATTATTTCATAAAATATGGCGCAGTATGATACTTGAAAATGCTGCTTACACAGCAATACATCAGTGATAATAATCCAATAATAGTTTTATAACACAGCCTGTAACAAGGTAACACTGACAGAGTTTGTTACACAGGCCATTTTTGTCATCAAAGTGAGAATATTTGTTTGTGCTCCTGACAATCTGCAGCTGCTACCTGTATAGACAGAATAAGAAGACTTTGTGTTACAGCATCTATAAAGGGCCCTTTTGTTGATGCAGTTGTTGCTTACGGCCATACCACCCTGAACACGCCCGATCTCGTCTGATCTCGGAAGCTAAGCAGGGTCGGGCCTGGTCAGTACTTGGATGGGAGACCGCCTGGGAATACCAGGTGCTGTAAGCTTTTGCACTTCTCTTTACAAACAGCAGAGGACGCTGCTGCTTCATTGGACACTGACAGGCACAGATGAAAGTCAATAGAATGGTGCACACACAATGTCAATGCTTTTCTAATATTTTTTAAAGAACAGATCAGGAGTTACAGGTGTAGACATGGCAGATAGAAGTTCAATTAGATGAATGCTTTCTGCATTCTAAACTCACTGATCATTTCTTTGCAAACATTTACTTATATCTTGTTGATGTAAATGTCAAATGCTGGAAGGCCAAGCAATTCTCCGGTGGTGTAGCCAATTTCTTGGGCCTCTGTCCTCACATGTCCATACACATGCAAGACATCTGTCTGGGGTACAGTCGTGTTGTTACTGGGTAACAAGGCAGGGAAAATAAGGGGTAACAGTGTCCATATTGCAATGAAATTAGCTATAGTATCATTTATATTATTTTCAAATGATGATGTGCTTACAAAAAAAAATACTTTGGGAATGACATTGTGAGAAGTTTCCAAATGTAGAGTACGTATTGTTAGGAATACACAGTAGTGTACATTATTAGTGCTCGGGAACAAAACAAGTAGGGTGTTCCTTTACAGCTATAGCTGTAGAAGTATGTGTACAGTATGTTTTAACAATTCTAATAAAATACTGGGGAAAAGTGAGGCAGTTTTGGGATCTAACGTAGCATCCACCTGACGATCAATACTGATTTCAGAGAAGAACCTAAGCCACCTTTCGCGTCCTTTCATATCATTACATCATAAACTAATTAGAAGCTGATTAATTTCACTCAGAAAAAAACAAACCTTTATTTAAGTTTATTGGACAACATACAGTGTAAAGAATAGTGCAGCAAGATATTCATCACTCACAAACGACACGTCAGTTTTCAACTTTTTTTGAAAAGCATGCAGATGTGATTCGAGCTGAAGTAATGGCCGTTACTCTTTGGTGACAGCACACTAGCATCAGGACAAAGCGTTGAAAATGTGGGAGAAAGGCCCCGTAGTTCAGCGTAAGAACTGGGTATGCAAGCTGTGAAATAAAGTAGTCCCTCCTTCATCCTTTTTCACTGTAATAACAGTACAGTTATAGGGCTATTTGCTCACTTTCAAGGGAATCACAAAGTAAATATTGGGTAAGCGAACTGCAATATGAAGCTTCATTTCAATATGCACACCATAAGCTTCTAGATAGTAGAGGTAGATATGGTTTCCTTGTGAATGTTTTTCTCTTCTTGAAAAAGGAAGTGATTTTTGTAGGAGCGAAAAATTATAAAATTCAAAGTCCAGAGATGAGCTGCTCTGATTTTCAAAGTGTCCACCGGAGAAGCAGCGGCGCTCTCTGCTGTTTGTAAAGAGAAGTGAAAAAGCTTACAGCACCTGGTATTCCCAGGCGGTCTCCCATCCAAGTACTGACCAGGCCCGACCCTGCTTAGCTTCCGAGATCAGACGAGATCGGGCGTGTTCAGGGTGGTATGGCCGTAAGCAACAGTACTTGTAAGAAAAGGCCCTTTATAGATGTCGATCACTACCACCGTGAACGCCTGTGTGCATTTCTGTCCATATTGACATTAACATATTTCTGTAAGTTGTGGGCAAGGAGCTCTGATTACAGTGATACAGTTTCCCCACATGAATGATAAAGACTATCTATTACAGAGGTGAGATTGTAACTAAGCTGCTTGAATGCATTTTTGAGGTGCTTTTTTCAATTTTATGCTACTTTATACTTCATTTTACAGGGATAGATTGTAGTTTTTACTCCACTACGGTTGTGAATGCTATTGAGACTTTGTAGATTGAGATTTGACATTTAAAACGTGATTATTTCATAAAATATGGCGCAGTATGATACTTGAAAATGCTGCTTACACAGCAATACATCAGTGATAATAATCCAATAATAGTTTTATAACACAGCCTGTAACAAGGTAACACTGACAGAGTTTGTTACACAGGCCATTTTTGTCATCAAAGTGAGAATATTTGTTTGTGCTCCTGACAATCTGCAGCTGCTACCTGTATAGACAGAATAAGAAGACTTTGTGTTACAGCATCTATAAAGGGCCCTTTTGTTGATGCAGTTGTTGCTTACGGCCATACCACCCTGAACACGCCCGATCTCGTCTGATCTCGGAAGCTAAGCAGGGTCGGGCCTGGTCAGTACTTGGATGGGAGACCGCCTGGGAATACCAGGTGCTGTAAGCTTTTTCACTTCTCTTTACAAACAGCAGAGAGCGCCGCTGCTTCTTCATTGGACACTGACAGGCACAGATGAAAGTCAATAGAATGGTGCACACACAATGTCAATGCTTTTCTAATATTTTTTAAAGAACAGATCAGGAGTTACAGGTGTAGACATGGCAGATAGAAGTTCAATTAGATGAATGCTTTCTGCATTCTAAACTCACTGATCATTTCTTTGCAAACATTTACTTATATCTTGTTGATGTAAATGTCAAATGCTGGAAGGCCAAGCAATTCTCCGGTGGTGTAGCCAATTTCTTGGGCCTCTGTCCTCACATGTCCATACACATGCAAGACATCTGTCTGGGGTACAGTCGTGTTGTTACTGGGTAACAAGGCAGGGAAAATAAGGGGTAACAGTGTCCATATTGCAATGAAATTAGCTATAGTATCATTTATATTATTTTCAAATGATGATGTGCTTACAAAAAAAAATACTTTGGGAATGACATTGTGAGAAGTTTCCAAATGTAGAGTACGTATTGTTAGGAATACACAGTAGTGTACATTATTAGTGCTCGGGAACAAAACAAGTAGGGTGTTCCTTTACAGCTATAGCTGTAGAAGTATGTGTACAGTATGTTTTAACAATTCTAATAAAATACTGGGGAAAAGTGAGGCAGTTTTGGGATCTAACGTAGCATCCACCTGACGATCAATACTGATTTCAGAGAAGAACCTAAGCCACCTTTCTCGTCCTTTCATATCATTACATCATAAACTAATTAGAAGCTGATTAATTTCACTCAGAAAAAAACAAACCTTTATTTAAGTTTATTGGACAACATACAGTGTAAAGAATAGTGCAGCAAGATATTCATCACTCACAAACGACACGTCAGTTTTCAACTTTTTTTGAAAAGCATGCAGATGTGATTCGAGCTGAAGTAATGGCCGTTACTCTTTGGTGACAGCACACTAGCATCAGGACAAAGCGTTGAAAATGTGGGAGAAAGGCCCCGTAGTTCAGCGTAAGAACTGGGTATGCAAGCTGTGAAATAAAGTAGTCCCTCCTTCATCCTTTTTCACTGTAATAACAGTACAGTTATAGGGCTATTTGCTCACTTTCAAGGGAATCACAAAGTAAATATTGGGTAAGCGGACTCCAATATGTAGCTTCATTTCAATATGCACACCATAAGCTTCTAGATAGTAGAGGTAGATATGGTTTCCTTGTGAATGTTTTTCTCTTCTTGAAAAAGGAAGTGATTTTTGTAGGAGCGAAAAATTATAAAATTCAAAGTCCAGAGATGAGCTGCTCTGATTTTCAAAGTGTCCACCGGAGAAGCAGCGGCGCTCTCTGCTGTTTGTAAAGAGAAGTGAAAAAGCTTACAGCACCTGGTATTCCCAGGCGGTCTCCCATCCAAGTACTGACCAGGCCCGACCCTGCTTAGCTTCCGAGATCAGACGAGATCGGGCGTGTTCAGGGTGGTATGGCCGTAAGCAACAGTACTTGTAAGAAAAGGCCCTTTATAGATGTCGATCACTACCACCGTGAACGCCTGTGTGCATTTCTGTCCATATTGACATTAACATATTTCTGTAAGTTGTGGGCAAGGAGCTCTGATTACAGTGATACAGTTTCCCCACATGAATGATAAAGACTATCTATTACAGAGGTGAGATTGTAACTAAGCTGCTTGAATGCATTTTTGAGGTGCTTTTTTCAATTTTATGCTACTTTATACTTCATTTTACAGGGATAGATTGTAGTTTTTACTCCACTACGGTTGTGAATGCTATTGAGACTTTGTAGATTGAGATTTGACATTTAAAACGTGATTATTTCATAAAATATGGCGCAGTATGATACTTGAAAATGCTGCTTACACAGCAATACATCAGTGATAATAATCCAATAATAGTTTTATAACACAGCCTGTAACAAGGTAACACTGACAGAGTTTGTTACACAGGCCATTTTTGTCATCAAAGTGAGAATATTTGTTTGTGCTCCTGACAATCTGCAGCTGCTACCTGTATAGACAGAATAAGAAGACTTTGTGTTACAGCATCTATAAAGGGCCCTTTTGTTGATGCAGTTGTTGCTTACGGCCATACCACCCTGAACACGCCCGATCTCGTCTGATCTCGGAAGCTAAGCAGGGTCGGGCCTGGTCAGTACTTGGATGGGAGACCGCCTGGGAATACCAGGTGCTGTAAGCTTTTGCACTTCTCTTTACAAACAGCAGAGGACGCTGCTGCTTCATTGGACACTGACAGGCACAGATGAAAGTCAATAGAATGGTGCACACACAATGTCAATGCTTTTCTAATATTTTTTAAAGAACAGATCAGGAGTTACAGGTGTAGACATGGCAGATAGAAGTTCAATTAGATGAATGCTTTCTGCATTCTAAACTCACTGATCATTTCTTTGCAAACATTTACTTATATCTTGTTGATGTAAATGTCAAATGCTGGAAGGCCAAGCAATTCTCCGGTGGTGTAGCCAATTTCTTGGGCCTCTGTCCTCACATGTCCATACACATGCAAGACATCTGTCTGGGGTACAGTCGTGTTGTTACTGGGTAACAAGGCAGGGAAAATAAGGGGTAACAGTGTCCATATTGCAATGAAATTAGCTATAGTATCATTTATATTATTTTCAAATGATGATGTGCTTACAAAAAAAAATACTTTGGGAATGACATTGTGAGAAGTTTCCAAATGTAGAGTACGTATTGTTAGGAATACACAGTAGTGTACATTATTAGTGCTCGGGAACAAAACAAGTAGGGTGTTCCTTTACAGCTATAGCTGTAGAAGTATGTGTACAGTATGTTTTAACAATTCTAATAAAATACTGGGGAAAAGTGAGGCAGTTTTGGGATCTAACGTAGCATCCACCTGACGATCAATACTGATTTCAGAGAAGAACCTAAGCCACCTTTCGCGTCCTTTCATATCATTACATCATAAACTAATTAGAAGCTGATTAATTTCACTCAGAAAAAAACAAACCTTTATTTAAGTTTATTGGACAACATACAGTGTAAAGAATAGTGCAGCAAGATATTCATCACTCACAAACGACACGTCAGTTTTCAACTTTTTTTGAAAAGCATGCAGATGTGATTCGAGCTGAAGTAATGGCCGTTACTCTTTGGTGACAGCACACTAGCATCAGGACAAAGCGTTGAAAATGTGGGAGAAAGGCCCCGTAGTTCAGCGTAAGAACTGGGTATGCAAGCTGTGAAATAAAGTAGTCCCTCCTTCATCCTTTTTCACTGTAATAACAGTACAGTTATAGGGCTATTTGCTCACTTTCAAGGGAATCACAAAGTAAATATTGGGTAAGCGGACTCCAATATGTAGCTTCATTTCAATATGCACACCATAAGCTTCTAGATAGTAGAGGTAGATATGGTTTCCTTGTGAATGTTTTTCTCTTCTTGAAAAAGGAAGTGATTTTTGTAGGAGCGAAAAATTATAAAATTCAAAGTCCAGAGATGAGCTGCTCTGATTTTCAAAGTGTCCACCGGAGAAGCAGCGGCGCTCTCTGCTGTTTGTAAAGAGAAGTGAAAAAGCTTACAGCACCTGGTATTCCCAGGCGGTCTCCCATCCAAGTACTGACCAGGCCCGACCCTGCTTAGCTTCCGAGATCAGACGAGATCGGGCGTGTTCAGGGTGGTATGGCCGTAAGCAACAGTACTTGTAAGAAAAGGCCCTTTATAGATGTCGATCACTACCACCGTGAACGCCTGTGTGCATTTCTGTCCATATTGACATTAACATATTTCTGTAAGTTGTGGGCAAGGAGCTCTGATTACAGTGATACAGTTTCCCCACATGAATGATAAAGACTATCTATTACAGAGGTGAGATTGTAACTAAGCTGCTTGAATGCATTTTTGAGGTGCTTTTTTCAATTTTATGCTACTTTATACTTCATTTTACAGGGATAGATTGTAGTTTTTACTCCACTACGGTTGTGAATGCTATTGAGACTTTGTAGATTGAGATTTGACATTTAAAACGTGATTATTTCATAAAATATGGCGCAGTATGATACTTGAAAATGCTGCTTACACAGCAATACATCAGTGATAATAATCCAATAATAGTTTTATAACACAGCCTGTAACAAGGTAACACTGACAGAGTTTGTTACACAGGCCATTTTTGTCATCAAAGTGAGAATATTTGTTTGTGCTCCTGACAATCTGCAGCTGCTACCTGTATAGACAGAATAAGAAGACTTTGTGTTACAGCATCTATAAAGGGCCCTTTTGTTGATGCAGTTGTTGCTTACGGCCATACCACCCTGAACACGCCCGATCTCGTCTGATCTCGGAAGCTAAGCAGGGTCGGGCCTGGTCAGTACTTGGATGGGAGACCGCCTGGGAATACCAGGTGCTGTAAGCTTTTGCACTTCTCTTTACAAACAGCAGAGGACGCTGCTGCTTCATTGGACACTGACAGGCACAGATGAAAGTCAATAGAATGGTGCACACACAATGTCAATGCTTTTCTAATATTTTTTAAAGAACAGATCAGGAGTTACAGGTGTAGACATGGCAGATAGAAGTTCAATTAGATGAATGCTTTCTGCATTCTAAACTCACTGATCATTTCTTTGCAAACATTTACTTATATCTTGTTGATGTAAATGTCAAATGCTGGAAGGCCAAGCAATTCTCCGGTGGTGTAGCCAATTTCTTGGGCCTCTGTCCTCACATGTCCATACACATGCAAGACATCTGTCTGGGGTACAGTCGTGTTGTTACTGGGTAACAAGGCAGGGAAAATAAGGGGTAACAGTGTCCATATTGCAATGAAATTAGCTATAGTATCATTTATATTATTTTCAAATGATGATGTGCTTACAAAAAAAAATACTTTGGGAATGACATTGTGAGAAGTTTCCAAATGTAGAGTACGTATTGTTAGGAATACACAGTAGTGTACATTATTAGTGCTCGGGAACAAAACAAGTAGGGTGTTCCTTTACAGCTATAGCTGTAGAAGTATGTGTACAGTATGTTTTAACAATTCTAATAAAATACTGGGGAAAAGTGAGGCAGTTTTGGGATCTAACGTAGCATCCACCTGACGATCAATACTGATTTCAGAGAAGAACCTAAGCCACCTTTCGCGTCCTTTCATATCATTACATCATAAACTAATTAGAAGCTGATTAATTTCACTCAGAAAAAAACAAACCTTTATTTAAGTTTATTGGACAACATACAGTGTAAAGAATAGTGCAGCAAGATATTCATCACTCACAAACGACACGTCAGTTTTCAACTTTTTTTGAAAAGCATGCAGATGTGATTCGAGCTGAAGTAATGGCCGTTACTCTTTGGTGACAGCACACTAGCATCAGGACAAAGCGTTGAAAATGTGGGAGAAAGGCCCCGTAGTTCAGCGTAAGAACTGGGTATGCAAGCTGTGAAATAAAGTAGTCCCTCCTTCATCCTTTTTCACTGTAATAACAGTACAGTTATAGGGCTATTTGCTCACTTTCAAGGGAATCACAAAGTAAATATTGGGTAAGCGAACTGCAATATGAAGCTTCATTTCAATATGCACACCATAAGCTTCTAGATAGTAGAGGTAGATATGGTTTCCTTGTGAATGTTTTTCTCTTCTTGAAAAAGGAAGTGATTTTTGTAGGAGCGAAAAATTATAAAATTCAAAGTCCAGAGATGAGCTGCTCTGATTTTCAAAGTGTCCACCGGAGAAGCAGCGGCGCTCTCTGCTGTTTGTAAAGAGAAGTGAAAAAGCTTACAGCACCTGGTATTCCCAGGCGGTCTCCCATCCAAGTACTGACCAGGCCCGACCCTGCTTAGCTTCCGAGATCAGACGAGATCGGGCGTGTTCAGGGTGGTATGGCCGTAAGCAACAGTACTTGTAAGAAAAGGCCCTTTATAGATGTCGATCACTACCACCGTGAACGCCTGTGTGCATTTCTGTCCATATTGACATTAACATATTTCTGTAAGTTGTGGGCAAGGAGCTCTGATTACAGTGATACAGTTTCCCCACATGAATGATAAAGACTATCTATTACAGAGGTGAGATTGTAACTAAGCTGCTTGAATGCATTTTTGAGGTGCTTTTTTCAATTTTATGCTACTTTATACTTCATTTTACAGGGATAGATTGTAGTTTTTACTCCACTACGGTTGTGAATGCTATTGAGACTTTGTAGATTGAGATTTGACATTTAAAACGTGATTATTTCATAAAATATGGCGCAGTATGATACTTGAAAATGCTGCTTACACAGCAATACATCAGTGATAATAATCCAATAATAGTTTTATAACACAGCCTGTAACAAGGTAACACTGACAGAGTTTGTTACACAGGCCATTTTTGTCATCAAAGTGAGAATATTTGTTTGTGCTCCTGACAATCTGCAGCTGCTACCTGTATAGACAGAATAAGAAGACTTTGTGTTACAGCATCTATAAAGGGCCCTTTTGTTGATGCAGTTGTTGCTTACGGCCATACCACCCTGAACACGCCCGATCTCGTCTGATCTCGGAAGCTAAGCAGGGTCGGGCCTGGTCAGTACTTGGATGGGAGACCGCCTGGGAATACCAGGTGCTGTAAGCTTTTGCACTTCTCTTTACAAACAGCAGAGGACGCTGCTGCTTCATTGGACACTGACAGGCACAGATGAAAGTCAATAGAATGGTGCACACACAATGTCAATGCTTTTCTAATATTTTTTAAAGAACAGATCAGGAGTTACAGGTGTAGACATGGCAGATAGAAGTTCAATTAGATGAATGCTTTCTGCATTCTAAACTCACTGATCATTTCTTTGCAAACATTTACTTATATCTTGTTGATGTAAATGTCAAATGCTGGAAGGCCAAGCAATTCTCCGGTGGTGTAGCCAATTTCTTGGGCCTCTGTCCTCACATGTCCATACACATGCAAGACATCTGTCTGGGGTACAGTCGTGTTGTTACTGGGTAACAAGGCAGGGAAAATAAGGGGTAACAGTGTCCATATTGCAATGAAATTAGCTATAGTATCATTTATATTATTTTCAAATGATGATGTGCTTACAAAAAAAAATACTTTGGGAATGACATTGTGAGAAGTTTCCAAATGTAGAGTACGTATTGTTAGGAATACACAGTAGTGTACATTATTAGTGCTCGGGAACAAAACAAGTAGGGTGTTCCTTTACAGCTATAGCTGTAGAAGTATGTGTACAGTATGTTTTAACAATTCTAATAAAATACTGGGGAAAAGTGAGGCAGTTTTGGGATCTAACGTAGCATCCACCTGACGATCAATACTGATTTCAGAGAAGAACCTAAGCCACCTTTCGCGTCCTTTCATATCATTACATCATAAACTAATTAGAAGCTGATTAATTTCACTCAGAAAAAAACAAACCTTTATTTAAGTTTATTGGACAACATACAGTGTAAAGAATAGTGCAGCAAGATATTCATCACTCACAAACGACACGTCAGTTTTCAACTTTTTTTGAAAAGCATGCAGATGTGATTCGAGCTGAAGTAATGGCCGTTACTCTTTGGTGACAGCACACTAGCATCAGGACAAAGCGTTGAAAATGTGGGAGAAAGGCCCCGTAGTTCAGCGTAAGAACTGGGTATGCAAGCTGTGAAATAAAGTAGTCCCTCCTTCATCCTTTTTCACTGTAATAACAGTACAGTTATAGGGCTATTTGCTCACTTTCAAGGGAATCACAAAGTAAATATTGGGTAAGCGAACTGCAATATGAAGCTTCATTTCAATATGCACACCATAAGCTTCTAGATAGTAGAGGTAGATATGGTTTCCTTGTGAATGTTTTTCTCTTCTTGAAAAAGGAAGTGATTTTTGTAGGAGCGAAAAATTATAAAATTCAAAGTCCAGAGATGAGCTGCTCTGATTTTCAAAGTGTCCACCGGAGAAGCAGCGGCGTCCTCTGCTGTTTGTAAAGAGAAGTGAAAAAGCTTACAGCACCTGGTATTCCCAGGCGGTCTCCCATCCAAGTACTGACCAGGCCCGACCCTGCTTAGCTTCCGAGATCAGACGAGATCGGGCGTGTTCAGGGTGGTATGGCCGTAAGCAACAGTACTTGTAAGAAAAGGCCCTTTATAGATGTCGATCACTACCACTGTGAACGCCTGTGTGCATTTCTGTCCATATTGACATTAACATATTTCTGTAAGTTGTGGGCAAGGAGCTCTGATTACAGTGATACAGTTTCCCCACATGAATGATAAAGACTATCTATTACAGAGGTGAGATTGTAACTAAGCTGCTTGAATGCATTTTTGAGGTGCTTTTTTCAATTTTATGCTACTTTATACTTCATTTTACAGGGATAGATTGTAGTTTTTACTCCACTACGGTTGTGAATGCTATTGAGACTTTGTAGATTGAGATTTGACATTTAAAACGTGATTATTTCATAAAATATGGCGCAGTATGATACTTGAAAATGCTGCTTACACAGCAATACATCAGTGATAATAATCCAATAATAGTTTTATAACACAGCCTGTAACAAGGTAACACTGACAGAGTTTGTTACACAGGCCATTTTTGTCATCAAAGTGAGAATATTTGTTTGTGCTCCTGACAATCTGCAGCTGCTACCTGTATAGACAGAATAAGAAGACTTTGTGTTACAGCATCTATAAAGGGCCCTTTTGTTGATGCAGTTGTTGCTTACGGCCATACCACCCTGAACACGCCCGATCTCGTCTGATCTCGGAAGCTAAGCAGGGTCGGGCCTGGTCAGTACTTGGATGGGAGACCGCCTGGGAATACCAGGTGCTGTAAGCTTTTGCACTTCTCTTTACAAACAGCAGAGGACGCTGCTGCTTCATTGGACACTGACAGGCACAGATGAAAGTCAATAGAATGGTGCACACACAATGTCAATGCTTTTCTAATATTTTTTAAAGAACAGATCAGGAGTTACAGGTGTAGACATGGCAGATAGAAGTTCAATTAGATGAATGCTTTCTGCATTCTAAACTCACTGATCATTTCTTTGCAAACATTTACTTATATCTTGTTGATGTAAATGTCAAATGCTGGAAGGCCAAGCAATTCTCCGGTGGTGTAGCCAATTTCTTGGGCCTCTGTCCTCACATGTCCATACACATGCAAGACATCTGTCTGGGGTACAGTCGTGTTGTTACTGGGTAACAAGGCAGGGAAAATAAGGGGTAACAGTGTCCATATTGCAATGAAATTAGCTATAGTATCATTTATATTATTTTCAAATGATGATGTGCTTACAAAAAAAAATACTTTGGGAATGACATTGTGAGAAGTTTCCAAATGTAGAGTACGTATTGTTAGGAATACACAGTAGTGTACATTATTAGTGCTCGGGAACAAAACAAGTAGGGTGTTCCTTTACAGCTATAGCTGTAGAAGTATGTGTACAGTATGTTTTAACAATTCTAATAAAATACTGGGGAAAAGTGAGGCAGTTTTGGGATCTAACGTAGCATCCACCTGACGATCAATACTGATTTCAGAGAAGAACCTAAGCCACCTTTCGCGTCCTTTCATATCATTACATCATAAACTAATTAGAAGCTGATTAATTTCACTCAGAAAAAAACAAACCTTTATTTAAGTTTATTGGACAACATACAGTGTAAAGAATAGTGCAGCAAGATATTCATCACTCACAAACGACACGTCAGTTTTCAACTTTTTTTGAAAAGCATGCAGATGTGATTCGAGCTGAAGTAATGGCCGTTACTCTTTGGTGACAGCACACTAGCATCAGGACAAAGCGTTGAAAATGTGGGAGAAAGGCCCCGTAGTTCAGCGTAAGAACTGGGTATGCAAGCTGTGAAATAAAGTAGTCCCTCCTTCATCCTTTTTCACTGTAATAACAGTACAGTTATAGGGCTATTTGCTCACTTTCAAGGGAATCACAAAGTAAATATTGGGTAAGCGAACTGCAATATGAAGCTTCATTTCAATATGCACACCATAAGCTTCTAGATAGTAGAGGTAGATATGGTTTCCTTGTGAATGTTTTTCTCTTCTTGAAAAAGGAAGTGATTTTTGTAGGAGCGAAAAATTATAAAATTCAAAGTCCAGAGATGAGCTGCTCTGATTTTCAAAGTGTCCACCGGAGAAGCAGCGGCGCTCTCTGCTGTTTGTAAAGAGAAGTGAAAAAGCTTACAGCACCTGGTATTCCCAGGCGGTCTCCCATCCAAGTACTGACCAGGCCCGACCCTGCTTAGCTTCCGAGATCAGACGAGATCGGGCGTGTTCAGGGTGGTATGGCCGTAAGCAACAGTACTTGTAAGAAAAGGCCCTTTATAGATGTCGATCACTACCACCGTGAACGCCTGTGTGCATTTCTGTCCATATTGACATTAACATATTTCTGTAAGTTGTGGGCAAGGAGCTCTGATTACAGTGATACAGTTTCCCCACATGAATGATAAAGACTATCTATTACAGAGGTGAGATTGTAACTAAGCTGCTTGAATGCATTTTTGAGGTGCTTTTTTCAATTTTATGCTACTTTATACTTCATTTTACAGGGATAGATTGTAGTTTTTACTCCACTACGGTTGTGAATGCTATTGAGACTTTGTAGATTGAGATTTGACATTTAAAACGTGATTATTTCATAAAATATGGCGCAGTATGATACTTGAAAATGCTGCTTACACAGCAATACATCAGTGATAATAATCCAATAATAGTTTTATAACACAGCCTGTAACAAGGTAACACTGACAGAGTTTGTTACACAGGCCATTTTTGTCATCAAAGTGAGAATATTTGTTTGTGCTCCTGACAATCTGCAGCTGCTACCTGTATAGACAGAATAAGAAGACTTTGTGTTACAGCATCTATAAAGGGCCCTTTTGTTGATGCAGTTGTTGCTTACGGCCATACCACCCTGAACACGCCCGATCTCGTCTGATCTCGGAAGCTAAGCAGGGTCGGGCCTGGTCAGTACTTGGATGGGAGACCGCCTGGGAATACCAGGTGCTGTAAGCTTTTGCACTTCTCTTTACAAACAGCAGAGGACGCTGCTGCTTCATTGGACACTGACAGGCACAGATGAAAGTCAATAGAATGGTGCACACACAATGTCAATGCTTTTCTAATATTTTTTAAAGAACAGATCAGGAGTTACAGGTGTAGACATGGCAGATAGAAGTTCAATTAGATGAATGCTTTCTGCATTCTAAACTCACTGATCATTTCTTTGCAAACATTTACTTATATCTTGTTGATGTAAATGTCAAATGCTGGAAGGCCAAGCAATTCTCCGGTGGTGTAGCCAATTTCTTGGGCCTCTGTCCTCACATGTCCATACACATGCAAGACATCTGTCTGGGGTACAGTCGTGTTGTTACTGGGTAACAAGGCAGGGAAAATAAGGGGTAACAGTGTCCATATTGCAATGAAATTAGCTATAGTATCATTTATATTATTTTCAAATGATGATGTGCTTACAAAAAAAAATACTTTGGGAATGACATTGTGAGAAGTTTCCAAATGTAGAGTACGTATTGTTAGGAATACACAGTAGTGTACATTATTAGTGCTCGGGAACAAAACAAGTAGGGTGTTCCTTTACAGCTATAGCTGTAGAAGTATGTGTACAGTATGTTTTAACAATTCTAATAAAATACTGGGGAAAAGTGAGGCAGTTTTGGGATCTAACGTAGCATCCACCTGACGATCAATACTGATTTCAGAGAAGAACCTAAGCCACCTTTCGCGTCCTTTCATATCATTACATCATAAACTAATTAGAAGCTGATTAATTTCACTCAGAAAAAAACAAACCTTTATTTAAGTTTATTGGACAACATACAGTGTAAAGAATAGTGCAGCAAGATATTCATCACTCACAAACGACACGTCAGTTTTCAACTTTTTTTGAAAAGCATGCAGATGTGATTCGAGCTGAAGTAATGGCCGTTACTCTTTGGTGACAGCACACTAGCATCAGGACAAAGCGTTGAAAATGTGGGAGAAAGGCCCCGTAGTTCAGCGTAAGAACTGGGTATGCAAGCTGTGAAATAAAGTAGTCCCTCCTTCATCCTTTTTCACTGTAATAACAGTACAGTTATAGGGCTATTTGCTCACTTTCAAGGGAATCACAAAGTAAATATTGGGTAAGCGAACTGCAATATGAAGCTTCATTTCAATATGCACACCATAAGCTTCTAGATAGTAGAGGTAGATATGGTTTCCTTGTGAATGTTTTTCTCTTCTTGAAAAAGGAAGTGATTTTTGTAGGAGCGAAAAATTATAAAATTCAAAGTCCAGAGATGAGCTGCTCTGATTTTCAAAGTGTCCACCGGAGAAGCAGCGGCGTCCTCTGCTGTTTGTAAAGAGAAGTGAAAAAGCTTACAGCACCTGGTATTCCCAGGCGGTCTCCCATCCAAGTACTGACCAGGCCCGACCCTGCTTAGCTTCCGAGATCAGACGAGATCGGGCGTGTTCAGGGTGGTATGGCCGTAAGCAACAGTACTTGTAAGAAAAGGCCCTTTATAGATGTCGATCACTACCACTGTGAACGCCTGTGTGCATTTCTGTCCATATTGACATTAACATATTTCTGTAAGTTGTGGGCAAGGAGCTCTGATTACAGTGATACAGTTTCCCCACATGAATGATAAAGACTATCTATTACAGAGGTGAGATTGTAACTAAGCTGCTTGAATGCATTTTTGAGGTGCTTTTTTCAATTTTATGCTACTTTATACTTCATTTTACAGGGATAGATTGTAGTTTTTACTCCACTACGGTTGTGAATGCTATTGAGACTTTGTAGATTGAGATTTGACATTTAAAACGTGATTATTTCATAAAATATGGCGCAGTATGATACTTGAAAATGCTGCTTACACAGCAATACATCAGTGATAATAATCCAATAATAGTTTTATAACACAGCCTGTAACAAGGTAACACTGACAGAGTTTGTTACACAGGCCATTTTTGTCATCAAAGTGAGAATATTTGTTTGTGCTCCTGACAATCTGCAGCTGCTACCTGTATAGACAGAATAAGAAGACTTTGTGTTACAGCATCTATAAAGGGCCCTTTTGTTGATGCAGTTGTTGCTTACGGCCATACCACCCTGAACACGCCCAATCTCGTCTGATCTCGGAAGCTAAGCAGGGTCGGGCCTGGTCAGTACTTGGATGGGAGACCGCCTGGGAATACCAGGTGCTGTAAGCTTTTTCACTTCTCTTTACAAACAGCAGAGGACGCTGCTGCTTCATTGGACACTGACAGGCACAGATGAAAGTCAATAGAATGGTGCACACACAATGTCAATGCTTTTCTAATATTTTTTAAAGAACAGATCAGGAGTTACAGGTGTAGACATGGCAGATAGAAGTTCAATTAGATGAATGCTTTCTGCATTCTAAACTCACTGATCATTTCTTTGCAAACATTTACTTATATCTTGTTGATGTAAATGTCAAATGCTGGAAGGCCAAGCAATTCTCCGGTGGTGTAGCCAATTTCTTGGGCCTCTGTCCTCACATGTCCATACACATGCAAGACATCTGTCTGGGGTACAGTCGTGTTGTTACTGGGTAACAAGGCAGGGAAAATAAGGGGTAACAGTGTCCATATTGCAATGAAATTAGCTATAGTATCATTTATATTATTTTCAAATGATGATGTGCTTACAAAAAAAAATACTTTGGGAATGACATTGTGAGAAGTTTCCAAATGTAGAGTACGTATTGTTAGGAATACACAGTAGTGTACATTATTAGTGCTCGGGAACAAAACAAGTAGGGTGTTCCTTTACAGCTATAGCTGTAGAAGTATGTGTACAGTATGTTTTAACAATTCTAATAAAATACTGGGGAAAAGTGAGGCAGTTTTGGGATCTAACGTAGCATCCACCTGACGATCAATACTGATTTCAGAGAAGAACCTAAGCCACCTTTCGCGTCCTTTCATATCATTACATCATAAACTAATTAGAAGCTGATTAATTTCACTCAGAAAAAAACAAACCTTTATTTAAGTTTATTGGACAACATACAGTGTAAAGAATAGTGCAGCAAGATATTCATCACTCACAAACGACACGTCAGTTTTCAACTTTTTTTGAAAAGCATGCAGATGTGATTCGAGCTGAAGTAATGGCCGTTACTCTTTGGTGACAGCACACTAGCATCAGGACAAAGCGTTGAAAATGTGGGAGAAAGGCCCCGTAGTTCAGCGTAAGAACTGGGTATGCAAGCTGTGAAATAAAGTAGTCCCTCCTTCATCCTTTTTCACTGTAATAACAGTACAGTTATAGGGCTATTTGCTCACTTTCAAGGGAATCACAAAGTAAATATTGGGTAAGCGGACTCCAATATGTAGCTTCATTTCAATATGCACACCATAAGCTTCTAGATAGTAGAGGTAGATATGGTTTCCTTGTGAATGTTTTTCTCTTCTTGAAAAAGGAAGTGATTTTTGTAGGAGCGAAAAATTATAAAATTCAAAGTCCAGAGATGAGCTGCTCTGATTTTCAAAGTGTCCACCGGAGAAGCAGCGGCGTCCTCTGCTGTTTGTAAAGAGAAGTGAAAAAGCTTACAGCACCTGGTATTCCCAGGCGGTCTCCCATCCAAGTACTGCGCGCGCGGCACGCCCTAAACACATTGCCGTTCATTCTCTATGGTAGTGCTGAACCACTACGGATGCAATATATCTTTGGCCGCTATTGTTTGTTTGGCGCCCTTTTTCCGAGGCGAGGAGGAGGAGTTGTTGTTTCCTTCGCCACTCTGTCAGTGTTGGTCTGGATGAGCTACACTTCGCATCGACTTGAGCTTGAGCTGCGCTGTGTGGACATTACGCCAAACGGTGAGTTATATTTAGATAAATAACGATTACCGACATGTTACTATAATGTATCCTGGCGCTGTCTGACGTGTTCTTGCTTGTGTGGACGCTATAAAGTTAACGTTAGTCGTGTTTCTCCCGTTTATTGTGTCGCCGCGGCGGTACTTTCGGATGAACTACAAGCTAACGTAACATTATTAACAATGAACCAACATGTTATTATAATGTATCCTGGCGCTGTCTGACGTGTTATAAAGTTGTCATTAGCCGTGTTTCCTCAGTTTATTGTGTCGAGCTGCTGCGGTACTTTGGGATGAATTACAAGCTAACGAAACTTAACATTCCTTAGGTTGAAAGCATCACGTTGTTAGTGAACATTAATGTCTAATGTAGCGTTAATTACGGTATATCAGCAGCTTACATCAGCATTAAGGTTAGATATAACGTTACTCTGGACACACTAACGTTACTTTACATACACACATTGACAGAATGATAAATGAACAAGCTTCATATGAATCATAAAGTCGTCGTGTTTGCACTTAACGCTGTTGTCACAGCATGTACTTATACTTAAGGTTTTTAATGCAGGACTTTTACTTGTAGCAGAGTATTTCTACACTGTGGTATCAGTACTATCACTGAAGTACAAGATCAGAGTACTTCTTCCACCTCTGTTAAAATGAGAGAACACCAGAATATTGTTTATTAATTGAGAACCAATGTCTCTGAGGGTTTTTCATACTTTGTCATGTTGTGTACAACGTACTATTCATGCTTAATTTTAACACTTATTATATGCTTCTATACCATGTCTATCTTTGAGGTGTAAATAGTCTGCCTCAACAACCAGAGCTCATCGTTAAGACATACACAAAGGCAGGCACTTAATCAAGGTACTATACAAAGTAGTAAAGGTAATATTAAAGTAAAGGTATTTGATATCATTTTTTTTTTCTTCAAAACCCTGATAAATACAGTGAGAATATGTAGACAGTAAAGGGGCTAGAGCTGAGATGTGAACCGCCTAATTCCTGCTCTCCCTTGAGACCCTCACTATTAACATTTGTTATGAAAACAATGCCTGTCTATAACATATTAATAGATCAATATGCTTTTCTTCATTACAGGTAAAATGCAGAAAACTGTTTTTTTCCCTGGGAGAATGAGTGTCACATTCCGCAAGGGACCACTTGGATATCTCCGTCAGGATCCAACGGATGCAGCCAAACTCCTTAAAGACAACCCCTCTCTACAGGACAAGTCTGCACCCGTGAAGGAGGAGCTGGTCAGGAAAAATGCACTGTCTGTGATCATTTTAAGAGGAGGGGATGCTTCAGATAAAACTGAGGTGGCTGGAGAATACATCCTGCAGTTTGGGAAATATAAAGGGAAGTCCTTCCGCTGGCTCCTTGAAAATGACATTGGGTATACCATCTACCTAATCAAGAACCAGCAAAAGGAGGAGACTGCAGGAGTGTTCATGGCAGGGGGGCACATCAAGGACAGCCTGCTGTCATTTGTGAGCTATGCCCTCAGCTTTCAAGAAATCCAGTCTCTTCTCAATTATGAGAAACAAAAGCCAGTTGTGACAGCAGCAGCAGCATCAGAGGATGACCAGCTGGTTGGTTTTGGCTCTCGTGCCAAAAGCACCTGGAGAGAGATTTGGGACAGCAGGGATGATGGCTATGCAGCCTTTATTATGAGGAAAAGCTGTGCTCCAGGAACAAAGATGCACAAACTACAAGTGTACCTGCAGAAGAAGCTGCCCTCCCCCTCTGGCTCCTCTCTGGTGACACATGCCTCACAGGCCCCTGCTGAAGCCATGGGTGGGTCTTGTTTTCCATTTGTTTTGTCAAAAAAATGTATATGCTGTCATGGTATCCAGTGTATTTTAGTACACCAAAGGGAGTAAACTTCGTCTTCCATTATTTCAGTGGTGATTTTATTCATACTATCCTAAGTGCAGTAAAGCCATATTTTTAGTACATTCTAATTCTTGTCTGTTTGCATCACAGTGATGGATGAAGATGAAGAGCTGGAGAGAGCGATGCTGGGTATCTGTCCTTCTAAGCAACATGTGCAGAGCTGTGAGTAAACATTTGTTGTCTTATATTGGTTTGTTTCTACTGCCTGAAGATTCAAAATAATTTACAGTTCAGCCTGTTTAATATTAATTGTGTATTCTATATAGTTTATATTTAATTGTTTTTGTTTGTGTTTTACAGCTGTTTCTGCACCATCAGCATCAACTGCCAGACGACAGGCTTCGGGAACAGAAAGAGGTTCTTAACCAAACAAAAACGTCCTGTCGTCGACAGAGACTCTGGGACCATGAATTCTTATCCCAAACCGAAGCATGACATAAACCGTTCCTTCTCATGTTGACCATGTTCTGGTCATGTTTGTGTTTTGCTGTTCAACTTGTTGTCCTAGTGACTATGAATTGATTCCAGTCATGGCGAGGGTAAGTAGCACTCTTTATTCCAGTTTTTAGACTTATATGATGAATATATATATATATATATATATATATATATATGTATATATATATATATATACATATAGGACTGCTGTGGTTACTAACACTTGTATGCATGTGTTTGCAGTGTGCCATGTTGCTTCCCCTGCTTAGGCTAAATTGTAATGACTGACTACTAAATATTTATCCATACAGAACTAAACTGCATGTGTATGAATGAAATTCTTTATACTTTAATGTAACAAACAGTCTGTTTAACTATATAAGGCTGAGATAAGCAGGTGAAGTAAAAGATGGATAATGTATGCCTTTACTAACACCAGTTTTTTTTATATTGTCAAAATATAAATGACTGACAAGATTTTTTCTGTTGTAGTACCATCTGCTACACTGTCCACACCAACTGAACTGACGGGTTCACAAGTAGATGGTAAATGCATTATATTTCTTTTTATCCATTTAAACCTTTCTGTCATATTCCCTCTGATTATGTCCGTTATAAACCAATAATTGATTACTTTTTGTGGTCCTTATCTCCTTGCAGCCCCTGCTCTGCCGATGGTAAAGAGACCTGTGCCCCTTCCTCAGGAGCTGATGTTCCTGATGCCAGAAACACCAGGACCCTTGCCAACAGAGACAACTGTCACTGTTCCAGGTGTGTATTATTTTAACTGTATTTGCATCTTAAAAATATCCATATGTAGTGTCCATCGGAACTGTTCTCATTGATGTAAATCAGATACTGGTGCACAATGTCATAGTCAAGTTTTTTATTTATCTTACTGTGAATAATAATGAAATGTTTAATATTCTATATAGTGTCAGAGGCACTTCCGATTTCTCCTGAGACGTCTGCAGAGCCCATTCACCCGCCGCTGCAACCGCCAAGAGCTCAAAGTAAGTATTTGAATGTTCTTGATTTGGTTGTGTGCGTGTCAAAGAGATAGAATCAAGTCAACACACAATCTTAATAATTTGCTATGTCTTTCTTCTTGCCTGACCAGGTCAGCCATTACCCAGGCCGTCAGCTGTCCCCAGCTGTCCTCCTCCACAGCTTAAACAGCATTTGCATAGGAATGATTCTGTCCCAAGCTTTTTGATCCATATTTTATTTATTTGTTTTTACCTTTATTTTATTCAGGGGGAGGTTCACTGAGGGCAATGCTCTCTTTTTCAGGAACGCCCTGATCACATTCACACAGTTACACATTCACACCTGGAAGCTGCCCAGTACAACCACAGTCTGATCTGCTGGTCACTGAGCAACTCCACTGGAGCGGTTGGGGGGGCCTTGCTCAAGGGCATCTCAGTGGTGGTAATGAGGGAGGGCCACCACTGCCCCATATAAGCGGTTTATCAATGTAACCGTGATCACTGTAACTGGTTTCCACTGTATATACTGTATATTTTGCTCATGTAAATAATTATTACATTTATTATATACAATATTATATTTACTTTACCTTACATTTTTGTGTGATATATGTGTGACCTTGCAATATGGGCTCTGTTGAATATTTACTGTTACAGTTGTGGTTAATAAATACATTTCATTCACTAATGTCTACATGTCTCATTAATAAATTAATAATTTATAATGAACAGTAAAGTCTCTAATTGAAGTAATTAAGTAATTGCAATTTAAATGTTACACATAGGAAGAAAACTCTAATATAATTGGTTAATAGCTTTAAGTAAGTCAAGAACTTGATATAACCAGACTAGTCTAATCTAATGATAATCAGAAGAAGTAAATAACAAACTAAGACTCACATTTCTTGATTCCCAAATAGCTCATTATCTTTGATAATGTATCACAGACTTTGTACCAAGTGGGATTCGAACCAGCTCCAGATAATCATTCTTAAATATTCAGGAGAAAACTGCTGGACCAAAGCCGCGTTTTCAGCACCTTGGACAGCGTTAATAAGTCTGCAATTTCATTGGCTGTCAGTGTATGCCACCTATACGCGACTTGCCAGTAATGGCCGTTACTCTTTGGTGACAGCACACTAGCATCAGGACAAAGCGTTGAAAATGTGGGAGAAAGGCCCCGTAGTTCAGCGTAAGAACTGGGTATGCAAGCTGTGAAATAAAGTAGTCCCTCCTTCATCCTTTTTCACTGTAATAACAGTACAGTTATAGGGCTATTTGCTCACTTTCAAGGGAATCACAAAGTAAATATTGGGTAAGCGGACTCCAATATGTAGCTTCATTTCAATATGCACACCATAAGCTTCTAGATAGTAGAGGTAGATATGGTTTCCTTGTGAATGTTTTTCTCTTCTTGAAAAAGGAAGTGATTTTTGTAGGAGCGAAAAATTATAAAATTCAAAGTCCAGAGATGAGCTGCTCTGATTTTCAAAGTGTCCACCGGAGAAGCAGCGGCGTCCTCTGCTGTTTGTAAAGAGAAGTGAAAAAGCTTACAGCACCTGGTATTCCCAGGCGGTCTCCCATCCAAGTACTGCGCGCGCGGCACGCCCTAAACACATTGCCGTTCATACTCTATGGTAGTGCTGAACCACTACGGATGCAATATATCTTTGGCCGCTATTGTTTGTTTGGCGCCCTTTTTCCGAGGAGAGGAGGAGGAGTTGTTGTTTCCTTCGCCACTCTGTCAGTGTTGGTCTGGATGAGCTACACTTCGCATCGACTTGAGCTTGAGCTGCGCTGTGTGGACATTACGCCAAACGGTGAGTTATATTTAGATAAATAACGATTACCGACATGTTACTATAATGTATCCTGGCGCTGTGTGGCGTGTTCTTGCTTGTGTGGACGCTATAAAGTTAACGTTAGTCGTGTTTCTCCCGTTTATTGTGTCGCCGCGGCGGTACTTTCGGATGAACGTAACGTAACATTATTAACAATGAACCAACATGTTACTATAATGTATCCTGGCGCTGTCTGACGTGTTATAAAGTTGTCATTAGCCGTGTTTCCTCAGTTTATTGTGTCGAGCTGCTGCGGTACTTTGGGATGAATTACAAGCTAACGAAACTTAACATTCCTTAGGTTGAAAGCATCACGTTGTTAGTGAACATTAATGTCTAATGTAGCGTTAACTACGGTGTATCAGCAGCTTACATCAGCAGTAAGGTTAGATATAACGTTACTCTGGACACACTAACGTTACTTTACATACACACATTGACAGAATGATAAATGAACAAGCTTCATATGAATCATAAAGTCGTCGTGTTTGCACTTAACGCTGTTGTCACAGCATGTACTTATACTTAAGGTTTTTAATGCAGGACTTTTACTTGTAGCAGAGTATTTCTACACTGTGGTATCAGTACTATCACTGAAGTACAAGATCAGAGTACTTCTTCCACCTCTGTTAAAATGAGAGAACACCAGAATATTGTTTATTAATTGAGAACCAATGTCTCAGGGTTTTTCATACTTTGTCATGTTGTGTACAACGTACTATTCATGCTTAATTTTAACACTTATTATATGCTTCTATACCATGTCTATCTTTGAGGTGTAAATAGTCTGCCTCAACAACCAGAGCTCATCGTTAAGACATACACAAAGGCAGGCACTTAATCAAGGTACTATACAAAGTAGTAAAGGTAATATTAAAGTAAAGGTATTTGATATCATTTTTTTTTTCTTCAAAACCCTGATAAATACAGTGAGAATATGTAGACAGTAAAGGGGCTAGAGCTGAGATGTGAACCGCCTAATTCCTGCTCTCCCTTGAGACCCTCACTATTAACATTTGTTATGAAAACAATGCCTGTCTATAACATATTAATAGATCAATATGCTTTTCTTCATTACAGGTAAAATGCAGAAAACGTTTTTTTTCCCTGGGAGAATGAGTGTCACATTCCGCAAGGGACCACTCGGATATCTCCGTCAGGATCCAACGGATGCAGCCAAACTCCTTAAAGACAACCCCTCTCTACAGGACAAGTCTGCACCCGTGAAGGAGGAGCTGGTCAGGAAAAATGCACTGACTGTGATCATTTTAAGAGGAGGGGATGCTTCAGATAAAACTGATGTGGCTGGAGAATACATCCTGCAGTTTGGGAAATATAAAGGGAAGTCCTTCCGCTGGCTCCTTGAAAATGACATTGGGTATACCATCTACCTAATCAAGAACCAGCAAAAGGAGGAGACTGCAGGAGTGTTCATGGCAGGGGGGCACATCAAGGACAGCCTGCTGTCATTTGTGAGCTATGCCCTCAGCTTTCAAGAAATCCAGTCTCTTCTCAATTATGAGAAACAAAAGCCAGTTGTGACAGCAGCAGCAGCAGCATCAGAGGATGACCAGCTGGTTGGTTTTGGCTCTCGTGCCAAAAGCACCTGGAGAGAGATTTGGGACAGCAGGGATGATGGCTATGCAGCCTTTATTATGAGGAAAAGCTGTGCTCCAGGAACAAAGATGCACAAACTACAAGTGTACCTGCAGAAGAAGCTGCCCTCCCCCTCTGGCTCCTCTCTGGTGACACATGCCTCACAGGCCCCTGCTGAAGCCATGGGTGGGTCTTGTTTTCCATTTGTTTTGTCAAAAAAATGTATATGCTGTCATGGTATCCAGTGTATTTTAGTACACCAAAGGGAGTAAACTTCGTCTTCCATTATTTCAGTGGTGATTTTATTCATACTATCCTAAGTGCAGTAAAGCCATATTTTTAGTACATTCTAATTCTTGTCTGTTTGCATCACAGTGATGGATGAAGATGAAGAGCTGGAGAGAGCGATGCTGGGTATCTGTCCTTCTAAGCAACATGTGCAGAGCTGTAAGTAAACATTTGTTGTCTTATATTGGTTTGTTTCTACTGCCTGAAGATTCAAAATAATTTACAGTTCAGCCTGTTTAATATTAATTGTGTATTCTATATAGTTTATATTTAATTGTTTTTGTTTGTGTTTTACAGCTGTTTCTGCACCATCAGCATCAACTGCCAGACGACAGGCTTCGGGAACAGAAAGAGGTTCTTAACCAAACAAAAACGTCCTGTCGTCGACAGAGACTCTGGGACCATGAATTCTTATCCCAAACCGAAGCATGACATAAACCGTTCCTTCTCATGTTGACCATGTTCTGGTCATGTTTGTGTTTTGCTGTTCAACTTGTTGTCCTAGTGACTATGAATTGATTCCAGTCATGGCGAGGGTAAGTAGCACTCTTTATTCCAGTTTTTAGACTTATATGATGAATATATATATATATATATATATATATATATATATATATATATGTATATATATATATATATATACATATAGGACTGCTGTGGTTACTAACACTTGTATGCATGTGTTTGCAGTGTGCCATGTTGCTTCCCCTGCTTAGGCTAAATTGTAATGACTGACTACTAAATATTTATCCATACAGAACTAAACTGCATGTGTATGAATGAAATTCTTTATACCTTAATGTAACAAACAGTCTGTTTAACTATATAAGGCTGAGATAAGCAGGTGAAGTAAAAGATGGATAATGTATGCCTTTACTAACACCAGTTTTTTTTATATTGTCAAAATATAAATGACTGACAAGATTTTTTCTGTTGTAGTACCATCTGCTACACTGTCCACACCAACTGAACTGACGGGTTCACAAGTAGATGGTAAATGCATTATATTTCTTTTTATCCATTTAAACCTTTCTGTCATATTCCCTCTGATTATGTCCGTTATAAACCAATAATTGATTACTTTTTGTGGTCCTTATCTCCTTGCAGCCCCTGCTCTGCCGATGGTAAAGAGACCTGTGCCCCTTCCTCAGGAGCTGATGTTCCTGATGCCAGAAACACCAGGACCCTTGCCAACAGAGACAACTGTCACTGTTCCAGGTGTGTATTATTTTAACTGTATTTGCATCTTAAAAATATCCATATGTAGTGTCCATCGGAACTGTTCTCATTGATGTAAATCAGATACTGGTGCACAATGTCATAGTCAAGTTTTTTATTTATCTTACTGTGAATAATAATGAAATGTTTAATATTCTATATAGTGTCAGAGGCACTTCCGATTTCTCCTGAGACGTCTGCAGAGCCCATTCAACCGCCGCTGCAACCGCCAAGAGCTCAAAGTAAGTATTTGAATGTTCTTGATTTGGTTGTGTGCGTGTCAAAGAGATAGAATCAAGTCAACACACAATCTTAATAATTTGCTATGTCTTTCTTCTTGCCTGACCAGGTCAGCCATTACCCAGGCCATCAGCTGTCCCCAGCTGTCCTCCTCCACAGCTTAAACAGCATTTGCATAGGAATGATTCTGTCCCAAGCTTTTTGATCCATATTTTATTTATTTGTTTTTACCTTTATTTTATTCAGGGGGAGGTTCACTGAGGGCAATGCTCTCTTTTTCAGGAACGCCCTGATCACATTCACACAGTTACACATTCACACCTGGAAGCTGCCCAGTACAACCACAGTCTGATCTGCTGGTCACTGAGCAACTCCACTGGAGCGGTTGGGGGGGCCTTGCTCAAGGGCATCTCAGTGGTGGTAATGAGGGAGGGCCACCACTGCCCCATATAAGCGGTTTATCAATGTAACCGTGATCACTGTAACTGGTTTCCACTGTATATACTGTATATTTTGCTCATGTAAATAATTATTACATTTATTATATACAATATTATATTTACTTTACCTTACATTTTTGTGTGATATATGTGTGACCTTGCAATATGGGCTCTGTTGAATATTTACTGTTACAGTTGTGGTTAATAAATACATTTCATTCACTAATGTCTACATGTCTCATTAATAAATTAATAATTTATAATGAACAGTAAAGTCTCTAATTGAAGTAATTAAGTAATTGCAATTTAAATGTTACACATAGGAAGAAAACTCTAATATAATTGGTTAATAGCTTTAAGTAAGTCAAGAACTTGATATAACCAGACTAGTCTAATCTAATGATAATCAGAAGAAGTAAATAACAAACTAAGACTCACATTTCTTGATTCCCAAATAGCTCATTATCTTTGATAATGTATCACAGACTTTGTACCAAGTGGGATTCGAACCAGCTCCAGATAATCATTCTTAAATATTCAGGAGAAAACTGCTGGACCAAAGCCGCGTTTTCAGCACCTTGGACAGCGTTAATAAGTCTGCAATTTCATTGGCTGTCAGTGTATGCCACCTATACGCGACTTGCCCCCGCGGCCCGACCCTGCTTAGCTTCCGAGATCAGACGAGATCGGGCGTGTTCAGGGTGGTATGGCCGTAAGCAACAGTACTTGTAAGAAAAGGCCCTTTATAGATGTCGATCACTCCCACCGTGAACGCCTGTGTCCATTTCTGTCCATAGGGACGTTAACATATTTCTATAAGTTGTGGGCAAGGAGCTCTGATTACAGTGATACAGTTTCCCCACATGAATGATAAAGACTATCTATTACAGAGGTGAGATTGTGACTAAGCTGCTTGAGTGCAGGTTTGAGGTGATTTTTTCAATTTTATGCTACTTTATACTTCATTTTACAGGGATAGATTGTAGTTTTTACTCCACTACGGTTGTGATTGCTATTGTGACTTTGCAGATTCAGATTTGACATTTAAAACGTGATTGTTTCATAAAATATGGCGCAGTATGATACTTGAAAATGCTGCTTACACAGCAATACATCAGTGATAATAATCCAATAATAGTTTTATAACATAGCCTGTATCAAGGTAACACTGACAGAGTTTGTTACACAGGCCATTTTTGTCATCAAAGTGAGAATATTTGTTTGTGCTCCTGACAATCTGCAGCTGCTACCTGTATAGACAGAATAAGAAGACTTTGTGTTACAGCATCTATAAAGGGCCCTTTTGTTGATGCAGTTGTTGCTTACGGCCATACCACCCTGAACACGCCCGATCTCGTCTGATCTCGGAAGCTAAGCAGGGTCGGGCCTGGTCAGTACTTGGATGGGAGACCGCCTGGGAATACCAGGTGCTGTAAGCTTTTTCACTTCTCTTTACAAACAGCAGAGGACGCCGCTGCTTCTCCGGTGGACACTTTGAAAATCAGAGCAGCTCGTCTCTGGACGTTGAATTTCATAATTTTTTCGCTCCTACAAAAATCACTTTCTTTTTCAAAAACAGAAAATCCTTCACAAGGAAACCATATCTACCTCTACTATCTAGAAGCTTATGGTGTGCATATTGAAATGAAGCTACATATTGCCGTCCGCTTACACAATATTTACTTTGTGATTCCCTTGAAAGTGAGAAAATAGCCCTATAACTGTACTGTTATTACAGTGAAAAAGGATGAAGGAGGGACTACTTTATTTCACAGCTTGCATACCCAGTTCTTACGCTGAACTACGGGGCCTTTCTCACACATTGTCAACGCTTTGTCCTGATGCTAGTGTGCTGTCACCAAAGAGTAACGGCCATTACTTCAGCTTGAATCACATCTGCATGCTTTTCAAAAAAAGTTGAAAACTGACATGTTGTTTGTGAGTGATGAATATCTTGCTGCACTATTCTTTACACTGTATGTTGTCCAATAAACTTAAATAATGGTTTGTTTTTCTTCTGAGTGAAATTGATCAGCTTCTAATTAGTTTATGATGTAATGATATGAAAGGACGAGAAAGGTGGCTTAGGTTCTTCTCTGAAATCAGTATTGATCGTCAGGTGGATGCTACGTTAGATCCCAAAACTGCCTCACTTTTCCCCAGTATTTCATTAGAATTGTTAAAACATACTGTACACATACTTCTACAGCTATAGCTGTAAAGGAACACCCTACTTGTTTTGTTCCCAAGCACTAATAATGTACACTACTGTGTATTCCTAACAATACGTACTCTACATTTGGAAACTTCTCACAATGTCATTCCCAAAGTATTTTTTTTTGTAAGCACATCATCATTTGAAAATAATATAAATGATACTATAGCTAATTTCATTGCAATATGGACACTGTTACCCCTTATTTTCCCTGCCTTGTTACCCAGTAACAACACGACTGTACCCCAGACAGATGTCTTGCATGTGTATGGACATGTGAGGACAGAGGCCCAAGAAATTGGCTACACCACCGGAGAATTGCTTGGCCTTCCAGCATTTGACATTTACATCAACAAGATATAAGTAAATGTTTGCAAAGAAATGATCAGTGAGTTTAGAATGCAGAAAGCATTCATCTAATTGAACTTCTATCTGCCATGTCTACACCTGTAACTCCTGATCTGTTCTTTAAAAAATATTAGAAAAGCATTGACATTGTGTGTGCACCATTCTCTTGACTTTCATCTGTGCCTGTCAGTGTCCAATGAAGAAGCGGCGGCGCTCTCTGCTGTTTGTAAAGAGAAGTGCAAAAGCTTACAGCACCTGGTATTCCCAGGCGGTCTCCCATCCAAGTACTGACCAGGCCCGACCCTGCTTAGCTTCCGAGATCAGACGAGATCGGGCGTGTTCAGGGTGGTATGGCCGTAAGCAACAACTGCATCAACAAAAGGGCCCTTTATAGATGCTGTAACACAAAGTCTTCTTATTCTGTCTATACAGGTAGCAGCTGCAGATTGTCAGGAGCACAAACAAATATTCTCACTTTGATGACAAAAATGGCCTGTGTAACAAACTCTGTCAGTGTTATCTTGTTACAGGCTGTGTTATAAAACTATTATTGGATTATTATCACTGAAGTATTGCTGTGTAAGCAGCATTTTCAAGTATCATACTGCGCCATATTTTATGAAATAATCACGTTTTAAATGTCAAATCTGAATCTACAAAGTCTCAATAGCAATCACAACCGTAGTGGAGTAAAAACTACAATCTATCCCTGTAAAATGAAGTATAAAGTAGCATAAAATTGAAAAAAGCACCTCAAAAATGCATTCAAGCAGCTTAGTTACAATCTCACCTCTGTAATAGATAGTCTTTATCATTCATGTGGGGAAACTGTATCACTGTAATCAGAGCTCCTTGCCCACAACTTATAGAAATATGTTAATGTCAATATGGACAGAAATGCACACAGGCGTTCACGGTGGTAGTGATCGACATCTATAAAGGGCCTTTTCTTACAAGTACTGTTGCTTACGGCCATACCACCCTGAACACGCCCGATCTCGTCTGATCTCGGAAGCTAAGCAGGGTCGGGCCTGGTCAGTACTTGGATGGGAGACCGCCTGGGAATACCAGGTGCTGTAAGCTTTTGCACTTCTCTTTACAAACAGCAGAGAGCGCCGCTGCTTCTTCATTGGACACTGACAGGCACAAATGAAAGTCAAGAGAATGGTGCACACACAATGTCAATGCTTTTCTAATATTTTTTAAAGAACAGATCAGGAGTTACAGGTGTAGACATGGCAGATAGAAGTTCAATTAGATGAATGCTTTCTGCATTCTAAACTCACTGATCATTTCTTTGCAAACATTTACTTATATCTTGTTGATGTAAATGTCAAATGCTGGAAGGCCAAGCAATTCTCCGGTGGTGTAGCCAATTTCTTGGGCCTCTGTCCTCACATGTCCATACACGTGCAAGACATCTGTCTGGGGTACAGTCGTGTTGTTACTGGGTAACAAGGCAGGGAAAATAAGGGGTAACAGTGTCCATATTGCAATGAAATTAGCTATAGTATCATTTATATTATTTTCAAATGATGATGTGCTTACAAAAAAAAATACTTTGGGAAATGACATTGTGAGAAGTTTCCAAATGTAGAGTACGTATTGTTAGGAATATACAGTAGTGTACATTATCAGTGCTTGGGAGTAAAATAAGAAGAGTGTTTCTTTTACAGCTATAGCTGTAGAAGTATGTGTACAGTACGTTTTAACAATTCTAATAAAATACTGGGGAAAAGTGAGGCAGTTTTGGGATCTAACGTAGCATCCACCTGACGATCAATACTGATTTCAGAGAAGAACCTAAGCCACCTTTCGCGTCCTTTCATATCATTACATCATAAACTAATTAGAAGCTGATCAATTTCACTCAGAAGAAAAACAAACCATTATTTAAGTTTATTGGACAACATACAGTGTAAAGAATAGTGCAGCAAGATATTCATCACTCATAAACGACAAGTCAGTTTTCAACTTTTTTTGAAAAGCATGCAGAAGTGATTCAAGCTGAAGTAATGGCCGTTACTCTTTGGTGACAGCACACTAGCATCAGGACAAAGCGTTGACAATGTGGGAGAAAGGCCCCGTAGTTCAGCGTAAGAACTGGGTATGCAAGCTGTGAAATAAAGTATTCCCTCCTTCATCCTTTTTCACTGTAATTACAGTGCAGTTATAGGGCTATTTGCTCACTTTCAAGGGAATCACAAAGTAAATATTGGGTAAGCGAACTGCAATATGTAGCTTCATTTCAATATGCACACCGTAAGCTTCTAGATAGTAGAGGTAGATATGGTTTCCTTGTGAATGTTTTTCTCTTCTTGAAAAAGGAAGTGATTTTTGTAGGAGCGAAAAATTATAAAATTCAAAGTCCAGAGATGAGCTGCTCTGATTTTCAAAGTGTCCACCGGAGAAGCAGCAGTGTCCTCTGCTGTTTGTAAAGAGAAGTGCAAAAGCTTACAGCACCTGGTATTCCCAGGCGGTCTCCCATCCAAGTACTGACCAGGCCCGACCCTGCTTAGCTTCCGAGATCAGACGAGATCGGGCGTGTTCAGGGTGGTATGGCCGTAAGCAACAGTACTTGTAAGAAAAGGCCCTTTATAGATGTCGATCACTACCACCGTGAACGCCTGTGTGCATTTCTGTCCATATTGACATTAACATATTTCTATAAGTTGTGGGCAAGGAGCTCTGATTACAGTGATACAGTTTCCCCACATGAATGATAAAGACTATCTATTACAGAGGTGAGATTGTAACTAAGCTGCTTGAATGCATTTTTGAGGTGCTTTTTTCAATTTTATGCTACTTTATACTTCATTTTACAGGGATAGATTGTAGTTTTTACTCCACTACGGTTGTGATTGCTATTGAGACTTTGTAGATTGAGATTTGACATTTAAAACGTGATTATTTCATAAAATATGGCGCAGTATGATACTTGAAAATGCTGCTTACACAGCAATACATCAGTGATAATAATCCAATAATAGTTTTATAACACAGCCTGTAACAAGGTAACACTGACAGAGTTTGTTACACAGGCCATTTTTGTCATCAAAGTGAGAATATTTGTTTGTGCTCCTGACAATCTGCAGCTGCTACCTGTATAGACAGAATAAGAAGACTTTGTGTTACAGCATCTATAAAGGGCCCTTTTGTTGATGCAGTTGTTGCTTACGGCCATACCACCCTGAACACGCCCGATCTCGTCTGATCTCGGAAGCTAAGCAGGGTCGGGCCTGGTCAGTACTTGGATGGGAGACCGCCTGGGAATACCAGGTGCTGTAAGCTTTTGCACTTCTCTTTACAAACAGCAGAGAGCGCCGCCGCTTCTTCATTGGACACTGACAGGCACAGATGAAAGTCAAGAGAATGGTGCACACACAATGTCAATGCTTTTCAAATATTTTTCAAAGAGCAGATCAGGAGTTACAGGTGTAGACATGGCAGATAGAAGTCCAATTAGATGAATGCTTTCTGCATTCCTAAACTCACTGATCATTTCCTTGCAAACATTTACTTATGTCGTGTTGCTGTAAATATCAAATGCTGGAAGGCCAAGCAATTTTCTTGGGCCTCTGTCCTCACATGTCCATAGACGTGCAAGACATCTGTCTGGGGTACAGTCGTGTTGTTACTGGGTAACAAGGCAGGGAAAATAAGGGGTAACAGTGTCCATATTGCAATGAAATTAGCTATAGTATCATTTATATTATTTTCAAATGATGATGTGCTTACAAAAAAAAATACTTTGGGAATGACATTGTGAGAAGTTTCCAAATGTAGAGTACGTATTGTTAGGAATACACAGTAGTGTACATTATTAGTGCTTGGGAGTAAAACAAGAAGGGTGTTCCTTTACAGCTATATCTGTAGAAATATGTGTACAGTACGTTTTAACAATTCTAATAAAATACTGGGGAAAAGTGAGGCAGTTTTGGGATCTAACGTAGCATCCACCTGACGATCAATACTGATTTCAGAGAAGAACCTAAGCCACCTTTCGCGTCCTTTCATATCATTACATCATAAACTAATTAGAAGCTGATCAATTTCACTCAGAAGAAAAACAAACCATTATTTAAGTTTATTGGACAACATACAGTGTAAAGAATAGTGCAGCAAGATATTCATCACTCACAAACAACATGTCAGTTTTCAACTTTTTTTGAAAAGCATGCAGAAGTGATTCAAGCTGAAGTAATGGCCGTTACTCTTTGGTGACAGCACACTAGCATCAGGACAAAGCGTTGACAATGTGTGAGAAAGGCCCCGTAGTTCAGCGTAAGAACTGGGTATGCAAGCTGTGAAATAAAGTATTCCCTCCTTCATCCTTTTTCACTGTAATTACAGTGCAGTTATAGGGCTATTTTCTCACTTTCAAGGGAATCACAAAGTAAATATTGTGTAAGCGGACGGCAATATGTAGCTTCATTTCAATATGCACACCGTAAGCTTCTAGATAGTAGAGGTAGATATGGTTTCCTTGTGAAGGATTTTCTGTTTTTGAAAAAGAAAGTGATTTTTGTAGGAGCGAAAAAATTATGAAATTCAACGTCCAGAGACGAGCTGCTCTGATTTTCAAAGTGTCCACCGGAGAAGCAGCGGCGTCCTCTGCTGTTTGTAAAGAGAAGTGCAAAAGCTTACAGCACCTGGTATTCCCAGGCGGTCTCCCATCCAAGTACTGACCAGGCCCGACCCTGCTTAGCTTCCGAGATCAGACGAGATCGGGCGTGTTCAGGGTGGTATGGCCGTAAGCAACAGTACTTGTAAGAAAAGGCCCTTTATAGATGTCGATCACTACCACCGTGAACGCCTGTGTGCATTTCTGTCCATATTGACATTAACATATTTCTATAAGTTGTGGGCAAGGAGCTCTGATTACAGTGATACAGTTTCCCCACATGAATGATAAAGACTATCTATTACAGAGGTGAGATTGTAACTAAGCTGCTTGAATGCATTTTTGAGGTGCTTTTTTCAATTTTATGCTACTTTATACTTCATTTTACAGGGATAGATTGTAGTTTTTACTCCACTACGGTTGTGATTGCTATTGAGACTTTGTAGATTGAGATTTGACATTTAAAACGTGATCGGGCGTGTTCAGGGTGGTATGGCCGTAAGCAACAACTGCATCAACAAAAGGGCCCTTTAAAGATGCTGTAATGACAAAAATGGCCTGTGTAACAAACTCTGTCAGTGTTACCTTGTTACAGGCTGTGTTGTAAAACTATTATTGGATTATTATCACTGAAGTATTGCTGTGTAAGCAGCATTTTCAAGTATCATACTGCGCCATATTTTATGAAACAATCACGTTTTAAATGTCAAATCTGAATCTGAAAAGTCTCAATAGCATTCACAACCGTAGTGGAGTAAAAACTACAATCTATCCCTGTAAAATGAAGTATAAAGTAGCATAAAATTGAAAAAACACCTCAAACTTGCACTCAAGCAGCTTAGTTACAATCTCATCTCTGTAATAGATAGTCTTTATCATTCATGTGGGGAAACTGTATCACTGTAATCAGAGCTCCTTGCCCACAACTTATAGAAATATGTTAATGTCCCTATGGACAGAAATGCACACAGGCGTTCACGGTGGTAGTGATCGACATCTATAAAGGGCCTTTTCTTACAAGTACTGTTGCTTACGGCCATACCACCCTGAACGGCAAGCCGCGTATAGGTGTAGAGGACTTTTTCTTGACCAGAAGCCTTTCAGAAAGGAAGCGTCTTCAAATCCCTCCTTACCCAAATATAATGTCACATACTTGGTTCAGAATATTTTGCTACATCTTGTGTGTATAATACAAAACAATTACATTTAACCTTTTAAAAAGTTTAAAATAAAATTAATCACAGATTTTTGGACAAATCATGTGGAAACAATTAATCTTTTAGGATGATGATAATAAGATAATAAGACCTTATGATTTAAAGATTATACATGCTACTTTTACATGCTGCTACTGGTAAAAGTTTATTTGAACTTAATAATATTGACAATAATAATAATTTATTTCTATAGCACACATGTATAAAACACAAAATAAAGTGCTCGACATCATAGAATAGAGAAACACCCTTTATATAATTATGTATATATATATATATAAGATATGTATGATATATAATAATATATAAGATATTATTTCCAAATATGCCAGTTTTAAGTAAAACTGGCATAATATTTGGAAATAATATAAGTATATTAAGGCACAACAACAGATGTTTATGGTACAGATGTGTCAGCATATGAATATAAATTTATTATTTAATTTCTATAAAGTAAAGAGAGTCACAGTGTTGCTTTCAAGATATTTTATTGAACAGCTGGATTCTTAAGAATTAAACACAATCAAAACTGACAACAATATAATATATAAAACAAATGAAAAGCATATGAAATATGAAGTATATATACAGTACATAGTGTATCCATAAACACATTTACAATATTAGTACTGAAAAAATAATCAATCAACTCTGGTTTCAGCTTCTCAAATGTTAGGATTGCTGCTTCTCTGTAAACTGCCAGATTACTACCTTTCACCTTATACTACAGTATATCTCATATCCCATACTATATCATAATTTACCATAGGACAATATTATAATGCTGTACTCTAGTCTCCAAATGCTCCTGTATAGATTCTATTTAGTATTATATTCTTATTTTTACTTGTATATACTTCTTTATTATTTCTGTATTTTACTTCTCTATTTATCTGTTTTTATTTCTGTCTTTATGCTGCAACAACCGAATTTCTCCGCTCTGGATCAATAAAGGTTTATCTTATCTTAATATGATTATAGTTCACAATATATACAGGATACAACTTACAGTATAACAGGGACACTAGTGTGCATGTAAAGGGGCAATTATTCTAGTGCAATAATTACATGTATTCTAGTGTAATACTTATATTTATTCTAATGCAATAATTATATTTATTCTAGTGCAATAATTATATTTATTCTAATGCAATAATTATATTTATTCTAGTGCAATAATTATATTTATTCTAATGCAATAATTATATTTATTCTAGTGCAATAATTATATTTATTCTAGTGCAATAATTATATTTATTCGAATGCAATAATTATATTTATTCTAGTGCAATAATTATATTTATTCTAATGCAATAATTTGGTATTTATATATTTAGAAGCGGCCCTGACGACATACAGTGTTACAGTGGTACAGTGTGTGTTTGTGTGAGAGGATATATTTGGGGTTTGGGGGTTTGGTGGGTTCACTTCCTCTTCTCTGCGACCCATCTGTCCCTTTCAGCCTGGTAGAAGTCAGACTGAGTGAACTCCATCCAGGTCATCTCGGTCTCCATGCCCTTAGCCTTGTACAAGGAGAACACTCTAGAGGGGCAGTAGATGTACTTCCCCGCCACCCCGGGGAAACTTGTATGAGTGTGAGGGCTGTGGGGACTCTGCTTTAGTGGCAGGTGACAGAACCGGCACAGGCGACCTGTTGGCAGCTGAACCGATGACTTCCTCTTGGCCCTCTCCTCTGCCACCTTCCTCCACTCAGCCCCCCTCTGCCTGGCGGCGTCCAGCTCCCGCTCAAAGAATGGAGATGCAGCAAAGTCCTCAAAAGTCATTCGGGGGTTTGTGAGGCCTTCATCTGCATATGTCTTAAAGACCTTTGTGGAGCAGTAAAAGTACTTCACTGTATTCGTCTGATAAAAAAAATGAACTGAAGAGCCGTCACCAAGATACCTAGACTTTGGCTGACCGCAGGCTAAACAGTTCCTGGTCATTTTCTTCTGCTGCTGCTGTTGCTGCTGATGTTGTTGTTGTTGTTTTTCCAGGATCTCGGTCACAATCTTCTCCACCGTGGCCCGGCTCAGTGACTCATCCTGGGAGGGAGTCACAGGTGGAGGGTTGAGAGTGGCAGGAGGCAGGGTTGTGACAGGCACACTGACTGTTTGGCTGCCTGTGGTCAAACTCTGCCACAGCTGCTGTGTCTCCAAAACCTTCTCTGGGCTGGTATTGAGTGAGGAGCTTGTGTTTTTTAATTTGGCCAGATGTTTTACATATCTAGAGATCCCGCTGAATGACTACAGTGAGAGCGTTGGTCTTCACAAGGTCATGTTTCTGAGGGGGAGACTTGTCCTGAAGCGAAGGATCCGTTTTAATCCTCATGGCTTCATCAGAGGGGTCCTGCCGCAGATGACCTGATGGGCCCTTCCTGAATGACACCTCCATCCTTCCTGGGAAGAAGTTGATGGTCTTCTTCATTATCTCCTGTGCGCAGCAAAACACAATGCATATTAAATACAAAGTTCTTCATGTTAACGTTATTCAGCACTTGTAATGACTAGCATTTGATATTACACAGATAGACAGACAGACAGACAGACAGACAGATTCAATAACATATTGCCATATCAACGTGATTGATTGGAATTTGTCTTAGTGAGCTCACTTATTCAGTCAAGACAGGGAAAGACAAAAATAGTAAAGCCACTGACTTACAAAGCACACAATACATTAATCAAAGTATAAAACAGCAAAACACAATGCATATTATATACAGAGTTATTAACAGTAATCATCATTTGTAATGACTAACTAACAGCATTTGATATTACACAGACAGACAGACAGATAGACATAAACCTGCATCTTACATGTAGGCTATAAAATAGACATACGTTACAGTATTTACCCATTCAAAATGTACACTGAGCTTGTCTAAAATACGACTGTACCAACATACAGTATTCACAAAGACAAGTGATGGACGTACACAATAATAGCACTGACGGCCTCAGTCTTAATATGATTCTTAGAGACAAAAAACAATGAAATAGTCAAAGAAAGCAGGATTTTGGAAAAAGTTAAAACTCGACTGACAGCTCTTCCACATGTGCAAAGTAATAAAATGAGCTACTGTTAACGCTGACATACTGTATACATACACAACGTAACATAACCTTAATGTACTTAGCTAACGTTACCTTATCCAACAACAAACCCGAGTTACAACCTGTCAATGCTAAAACAACAACATGTAAGCCAACTAACTATTAGAAGAACAGTTTGCCCATTAAAACAACTGAGAAGAGTTAATTTACTACTTGAAATAATGATCCCCACTTACGTTTGATAAGTTTGACGTCGTGATAGATGACAAAGCTGTGATAAAACACTGCAGATCGTCCGATCATGTAGTCGTGTATCTTCTCTATGCTGCTGCCGATGCTGTGAGGTCTGTCACTCAAAGGTGACAACGGGGTCTCCTTACTGGTATCCAAAGGGGTCAAACAGCGCCCCCAAAATCCCACTTGTGGCCAGAAATATATGACAGCCGTAGTGATAAGGACTACCATAGAGAATGAATGGTAAAAGTTAAGAGAGTTAAGCTTTGCTCAACGCCCGATCTCGTCTGATCTCGGAAGCTAAGCAGGGTCGGGCCTGGTCAGTACTTGGATGGGAGACCGCCTGGGAATACCAGGTGCTGTAAGCTTTTGCACTTCTCTTTATAAACAGCAGAGAGCGCCGCTGCTTCTTCATTGGACACTGACAGGCACAGATGAAAGTCAAGAGAATGGTGCACACACAATGTCAATGCTTTTCTAATATTTTTTAAAGAACAGATCAGGAGTTACAGGTGTAGACATGGCAGATAGAAGTTCAATTAGATGAATGCTTTCTGCATTCTAAACTCACTGATCATTTCTTTGCAAACATTTACTTATATCTTGTTGATGTAAATGTCAAATGCTGGAAGGCCAAGCAATTCTCCGGTGGTGTAGCCAATTTCTTGGGCCTCTGTCCTCACATGTCCATACACGTGCAAGACATCTGTCTGGGGTACAGTCGTGTTGTTACTGGGTAACAAGGCAGGGAAAATAAGGGGTAACAGTGTCCATATTGCAATGAAATTAGCTATAGTATCATTTATATTATTTTCAAATGATGATGTGCTTACAAAAAAAAATACTTTGGGAAATGACATTGTGAGAAGTTTCCAAATGTAGAGTACGTATTGTTAGGAATATACAGTAGTGTACATTATCAGTGCTTGGGAGTAAAATAAGAAGAGTGTTTCTTTTACAGCTATAGCTGTAGAAGTATGTGTACAGTACGTTTTAACAATTCTAATAAAATACTGGGGAAAAGTGAGGCAGTTTTGGGATCTAACGTAGCATCCACCTGACGATCAATACTGATTTCAGAGAAGAACCTAAGCCACCTTTCGCGTCCTTTCATATCATTACATCATAAACTAATTAGAAGCTGATCAATTTCACTCAGAAGAAAAACAAACCATTATTTAAGTTTATTGGACAACATACAGTGTAAAGAATAGTGCAGCAAGATATTCATCACTCACAAACAACATGTCAGTTTTCAACTTTTTTTGAAAAGCATGCAGAAGTGATTCAAGCTGAAGTAATGGCCGTTACTCTTTGGTGACAGCACACTAGCATCAGGACAAAGCGTTGACAATGTGGGAGAAAGGCCCCGTAGTTCAGCGTAAGAACTGGGTATGCAAGCTGTGAAATAAAGTATTCCCTCCTTCATCCTTTTTCACTGTAATTACAGTGCAGTTATAGGGCTATTTGCTCACTTTCAAGGGAATCACAAAGTAAATATTGGGTAAGCGAACTGCAATATGTAGCTTCATTTCAATATGCACACCGTAAGCTTCTAGATAGTAGAGGTAGATATGGTTTCCTTGTGAATGTTTTTCTCTTCTTGAAAAAGGAAGTGATTTTTGTAGGAGCGAAAAATTATAAAATTCAAAGTCCAGAGATGAGCTGCTCTGATTTTCAAAGTGTCCACCGGAGAAGCAGCGGCGTCCTCTGCTGTTTGTAAAGAGAAGTGCAAAAGCTTACAGCACCTGGTATTCCCAGGCGGTCTCCCATCCAAGTACTGACCAGGCCCGACCCTGCTTAGCTTCCGAGATCAGACGAGATCGGGCGTGTTCAGGGTGGTATGGCCGTAAGCAACAGTACTTGTAAGAAAAGGCCCTTTATAGATGTCGATCACTACCACCGTGAACGCCTGTGTGCATTTCTGTCCATATTGACATTAACATATTTCTATAAGTTGTGGGCAAGGAGCTCTGATTACAGTGATACAGTTTCCCCACATGAATGATAAAGACTATCTATTACAGAGGTGAGATTGTAACTAAGCTGCTTGAATGCATTTTTGAGGTGCTTTTTTCAATTTTATGCTACTTTATACTTCATTTTACAGGGATAGATTGTAGTTTTTACTCCACTACGGTTGTGATTGCTATTGAGACTTTGTAGATTGAGATTTGACATTTAAAACGTGATTATTTCATAAAATATGGCGCAGTATGATACTTGAAAATGCTGCTTACACAGCAATACATCAGTGATAATAATCCAATAATAGTTTTATAACACAGCCTGTAACAAGGTAACACTGACAGAGTTTGTTACACAGGCCATTTTTGTCATCAAAGTGAGAATATTTGTTTGTGCTCCTGACAATCTGCAGCTGCTACCTGTATAGACAGAATAAGAAGACTTTGTGTTACAGCATCTATAAAGGGCCCTTTTGTTGATGCAGTTGTTGCTTATGGCCATACCACCCTGAACACGCCCGATCTCGTCTGATCTCGGAAGCTAAGCAGGGTCGGGCCTGGTCAGTACTTGGATGGGAGACCGCCTGGGAATACCAGGTGCTGTAAGCTTTTGCACTTCTCTTTACAAACAGCAGAGGACGCTGCTTCTTCATTGGACACTGACAGGCACAGATGAAAGTCAATAGAATGGTGCACACACAATGTCAATGGTTTTCAAATATTTCTCAAAGAGCAGATCAGGAGTTACAGGTGTAGACATGGCAGATAGAAGTTCAATTAGAGGAATGCTTTCTTTATTCCTAACTCAATGATCATTTCTTTGCAAACATTTACTTATATCTTGTTGCTATAAATGTCAGAAAAGGCCGAGCATTTGGCACTGGCGCTGATCCAATGCCCGCCACTCGGCGCTCCGTGCTCCATCACTGTTTGACAGTTTGCGGACAGTGACTTGAAACAAAAAACCCGTTAGCTAAAAGGTCCTTATCAATTTAAATAGGATTTCCTCTCGCAAAAGCTCCAGTGGCCCACCTGGTCCCAGTAGTTTCCTAATCACTATAAATAATAAATAATTAAATCAAATAATTAAAAAGTTATTTTCAATCTTATCTTGATTAAAATATAGCATTACATCAACCATATTTATTTCAACATTCATCTTCAATTTCTTTTGTAAGAAGTTGGCTATAGCAATCCAGACCATTCTTGTATACTGTATATATAGTGGAAAAAAATAGAAAATATAGTATTCTCAGCAATGCTTTGCAATTAATTTCAGCTGTCAGCATTCCCACGCATTTTCAGCAGGAAATGCATTTTCTAGTTGTCATTAGTAACATGTTATTCCTTAAATGTTCCCTGAGAGTTTTTACTCTTGTGGAAAGTTGTAATTTTACATATTTGGACAAGGTACAGTAGTAAAAGTGGAGGTAAAAGTAGTAAAAGGTGCAGTTTACTTGCCCTTCGGTCTGTATGTTGAGCGTGAATTATCTGTGGGAGTATTGTGTAGTCATTTAGTACTGCAGTAACACATTTTGAATACAAGAGGGCACCACAGATCCATATTCCCTTTTGAAACCACAATCATTCTTTATGCAAACCCATATCGCCCTGATGTAAATTCAATGCATCCCCAAAAAAATCATCATTTCATTTGTATTTGGATTTAACTTCACTCTCTGATGTGTCGATGTCCTGGAGGGAAATATAAATTCCAGATATAATCTCTATCAAATCCAACAATATAGAAAATCAGTGAGAGGTTATCACATTGACCAAACTTCAAGGGAACAATAGCGGGAACAAGTAATAACATGCTTCACCTGGTTTCACCTTCCATATGTCCGTTTGAAAAAGGAGGAATAGTATGAGACAGTAAAATTACCACATATATCCTCTATTGCCTAAAAAAGGAAGGCCCCACATTCATCAAACTGAAAACTAGTGGGCAGGTTCTCCATTTTCCAACTCTAATCACTAAATGTGTCCAGTTCAGCAGGGCCTTTCAACCGCAAGCTGAGTTTCGCACTAGTTACGTGCCAACATTTACTAAAGAAGTTAAAACAAATCAGTTAACAATACTGGATTGTTTCAGTTTCCAGCTAGACAGCATGTCTCTTTTTGAAAAGAGGAACAAGAAGATGGAGCCAATAGATAATACTCTCATGTGGTTTCTGGAAGGAAAGTCTCACACAAGCAAACAGGAAGGAGTTTCATCTTTCAACACCCAAAATTCCTGCAAATAGGACACATCCTGATGGTGGAATATGATATTGTCACACAAGACTATAATAAAAAGATAGATATCTCAGAAAGCACTTGTCAGTTCAGCGCACTTTCATTCTCTTCTACAATATTAATAATCAACTCATCTGGTGGGTGTTTATCTCTAACTCTGACTTCACCCAGTATCTTATACGCACATTACACTTTAATCTACAGCCTGGTGGTTTCAGGCCTCTGGTATAAAAGTAGCTGCATGCATCTAATGGCCTGGTCGGAGTCAGAGTACTGGATAATGTGGTGGATGCTTTTGCACAGTAACTGGGGAGGAAGAAACACTCCTTGGTTAATGTGAGTTTATGGCTGGTTTATTGATTAGAGCAACAGTTTGGCACATAGTCAGTGAGTCTCTATTCAAGTTATCTGGCTGATAATTAACCTGTTGCCTTCAAAACAGGAATTTCATACAGGCTAGCAGTATTATGCAAAGAGGTCCCGTGTCCTTAATCTTTACTGCCCATTCATTTTCTTTAATTTGAGGTCCCTCGCAAAAACTGACTTCTTGGTGTTGGAATGTATACAGCTGTGTACAGGGCTATCGCATATATGAGTAAATACATACTGTATGTAAATACATATGTACACATCAGCAGTGTCCTGAAAAAGGTCTAAGAACATGATACGGACACCAATATTTTGATTTAGTTTATATAAAATACATGTTTGATATATGCAGTACACAATTTCACCCCAAAGCCATTAATGATAAAATATCACAATATACAGTATAACCTCTCCTTAGCAGCATGAAAATAAAATAAATTTTGACATTTCTGTATATATTCAACATATCAATGTTTTTTTGCGATTCTAACAGTTGTTTCTGGTTGAGAAGCACAGATGTAAGGCACAAAAACATACATTAATCTCTTTCTGAACACAAATACACTGGCACATACTGAAAACAAATCTTTAAATAGAAGAAAACTGTAAACTGATGATGTAGCATTACATCAATAGTCTTAAGAAAACCTGAGGATTTTTTCAATGATCTTTTTGCAAGATTGCGGACTCCACAGTCTACCTCATGACCCCATGTGAAGTGAGACATGCTCGTATATTCACCCATCCCAGCAGCTCTGAGAAGCTTTGGATTTAATTTGGTTGTTGTTTTTGTTTTGCATTTTATGGCCTGCAAATTTACTGTATGGTTGGATCTCACAGCTCTCATCAACCCTGTTTCCAACAGTAAGTTTGTGTATGGTGCCTTCACAGCAACAGAGATTAGACAAACTGGTAAAGAAAAGTGTTTCATTTTGTGAGCTACAAAGGCCAAGATATTTTTTTCTCAGCAGTCGATGGACTTCAACCAGTAAAGTCAAGACCAGTGAATATTACACTTTGTCAGGGGCCATAAATATGCTAATAATGCTCCATGTCTGCTGGATGGTTATGCAGGCAATCATTTTATAACACATCAGCCATAAAATAACAGTTGCATACGGGAATCATTTGTTAATGTATCACTCAGCTGACGTGTAGCCGACAATGAAACCTGATGCGGAGCAAGTTTTGCATTCCAATTTTTCATTCCAGTGAAAGCTGATCACCCATCCAGTATGTGGGGGAAAAAACACTACTGCCATGCTCATTTGAATCAGGCTGACTGCTCGCCCACATTGATGAGATGAAGAAAAAAAAAGTTGCCGAAGCCTGCAGCTGAACAGTGGTAGAAAAACAGTTCAAACCTTTTCTCATGATGTCATGAAGAAGGTCCTAACTGCACTCACAACCTCAGAGCAGGTGCAGGAAACAAAGCGTCAACAAGCCCCGTCACCACCTTTAAGTTATAGTTTGGTGCTGCTAAAGAATCTTGGAGAGACCACATTTCAGATTGGGATCGTGTATTCTGTGCCACATGAGGTACAAGTGAGCTGGAAGGAATCTGTGTACCAGTAAAACTTCTTTATAATAGCAAGGATCGTATGCATCAAGTTTCTTTGAGGGGATGTACAGTCCTGCCGTCTTTTCACCCATATGAGAAGCAGGACCTAGTCCTGCTTTAGCCAGACACATTCCCATGTAAACATCATCAATGGGGAGAATGGTAATGGACTTGGACATCTTGTATATGACTAAAGCTGTATAGCCAGACAGGAGGAAGCCCCCACCACCACAGTAGGGGGGATATGAGTCTGACTCCTGGACCTGAACTGGGATAAAATACTTGCTCCCTGATGATCTAATGGGCCCCCCATTCTGCATCAGATGGCCAGTAAAGAGGTGCTTGCTTCCATTGTTGTCCTTGAGACAAAACATTCTAATATCTTATTATCCATGTTGTTGTTGTAATACAACAAACAGTAAAGAATGAATGAATGATGAGTATTTATTAAATTGTGTCTATTTCAAAGAGCATTAAAATACAGTAGGTTAGATTGTGTGCCTTGGAAAGCCCTGAGCAATGATTCTGAGACATCATATTTTTGTACGACAGATGATACCACAAATTAATCTAGTACAGTGAACTCACTGCAAAGCTGAAACTCCACCAGTTACACAAATCAGTAACATATCATTTTTACAGAAGTCAAAGAATAATTTTCTCTAGAGAGAGTGTCTATTAATACCACATTTCAGATTTGGATCCTGTATTCTGTGCCACATGAGGTACATTGTAGTTGGTAGGAATCTGTGTACCAATAAAAGTTCTCTATAATAACAAGGGTCATATAGATCTACTTTCTTTGAGGGGATGTGCAGTCCATAAGTCTTGAAGCCCATGTGGGAAGCAGGGCCAAGTCCTGCTTTGGCCAGACACATTCCCATGTAAACATCGTCAATTGGATGAATGGTAATGGACTGTGACACATTGTATATGACCAAAGCTGTATAACCAGATAAGAGGAAGCCCCCACCCCCACAGTAAGGAGGGTATGAGTCTGACTCCTGCACCTGAACTGGGACATAGTACTTGCTCTTTGACCATCGAACAGGCCCTTGGTCCTGGATCAGATGGCCAGTAAAGAGGTGCTTGCTTCCATTGTTGTCCTTGAGGCCTTGGAGATACTCAACCATGATGTCTGTGTTGGCAAAGACGTCATCATCGCCATTTAGCAGGAAGCGAGTGTCTGGACAGTTTCTTTCCATCCATTCCAGGAACAGTATCTGCTTCAAGGTGAGGTTGTAGAATCCTTCATTGAAGTCCCATTGGATGATGTCATTGTAGTCTCGCTGCTCCACTTCAAGTAGTTTATTCAGTCTCTCTTTCTCAAAACCAGTATCCATCGTTCCTGAGAGGAAGATCCTTCGGATCCACACACCATTGTGTAACCTCTCTTTAGCCCAGGTTTTACGCAGCACTTCTCGGCGGTCGTAGTTCATAGGGGAGCTTTTAATGACCAGCAGAAGGAAGACTTCTGCAGATTTATCAGCTCCTCCACATTTGTCAGGAAGGTCCAGTAGCATGGGGAAATGGCGACAGTGTTGATAATAGAGAAAGTCTTGGATATCACCAGAAAGAGAGCTGAAGCCTGTGATGTTGGCAGCAGACATATTTCGTTGACATTTTGGCCAGGAGTATATGTAGGAGTTATTTGTGGTGGGTTGCTTTATTTGCACGTCATCCTCTTTCCCATCTATGATAAGGCGGATGGTTTTGTGGTCAATAAAATCTTTACAGAGATGGAGGACCAACAGACCAAGAGCTCCCACCAGCAAGAAAGTTCTTGCCCTGATCTTTCTCATCATTGAAACTCTGCAGTGACAAAACAAAACACAGTTTTCTTATCAAAACATCTCAGTATGGCATAAAACAACTTATAATCAGTTATTAATTGCTTAAGTAAATTAAGGTTAAGGATATCACACCTGCACACATTGCAGCCACAGTCACACTACATCAATTTAACAGAAACAAAGTCATCAACTCAATTTGACTGTATGTCCCTTCGTCCTCTAATGATCATGTGTCCATAAGTGTGAACATCTACATTTTGATTGCGTTTACAATCTGTGAACTGTAGAGAAATTAAAATACTTGGACCTAACATAGGTGAAAACACAGCTCATGATGAGTGTATGTGCATAATATTTGTTGTAATTGGGTAAACAGTGGCAACCTAATGACACAGGACAGCCATACATTTTCTGAACGAAGCAGCTGCTGTGGCACTTTGAGGTTACCTGCACTCCAACTCAAACATCCAACTCCACAGTTAACTTTAGAAAGCACCTGTTTAAACACTAACGTTAAAGTTAGCACACACCAGAGTACTTTGGTAGTCTGTTCCTGAAGTCAGTATGTTGCAACACTGCTCTAAAATGAGCATTACATCCACAGATGAGTGGAGCATCATTTCAACCAACAGAGGATGTACTGGAGATGCAACAGATAGTCTGGAGGTGATTTTAAATTGATACAAAAGATTTTTTTCTGAGGTAGGAGGCAAGAAATATAGACCGTGGAATTATACTTTTACATCTACAATATGAATCTGCACCTGAAAGCTTAGCTAAATTTGCCAATAGACGCACAGATTTTTTGCATCAGCTGTTGTATTGACCTGCCTCTCTGTGTTGAGATCGGTTGAGGAAATACCAACAGCCGGAGCAAACTTTCTCATTTTACAGCTAAACAGTACACTACAAGATGTTTCTGAAATCATTTGCTAGAAATAGGCATTATAGTAACAGAATATTGATTCATATTTGATCAGCGCTGCCTAGCTTGACTGTTTGGTCGGAGTTCGCAAGTGATTGACAGCTGCTCAGAGATGGCAAGGCTCCAGATCAGCTCTAACCGGTTGTTTTCTTCCTCTTGCAGATGCCATTCGGAGCACCCGGAGGACACAGAGGCACATGATTTTTTTTCAGATAACCTGTCTCATGCACTGCTGTCAGGATATAGTGACTTTTATATAAAAATAACTCATAACTGTTAATAACTGCTTCAATTCTACGCACTGCTGCTTTAAGAACTGTACTAAAGTAAAGCTTTGAGACACTTGTACTTTACTTGAGTATTTCCATTTTATAGGCCTACTTCTACTCCCCTACATTTCAGAAGGAAATATTGTACTTTTTACTCCACTACATTTATTTGACAGATATTAGTTACTTAAAAAATAGATATAAGTTTCTTAGACCCCTGTCAGATTTCAAATTATCAAATATAAAAAAAAAAAAAAAAAGGCAAAGATTACAGAAAAGTCCAAACAATTAAAACAGATTCGTGAAGCAGGACTTTGTTTTTATTCTTCTTCCACTAATCATCTCACAACTTATCTTTGTCCCCTCGGCTGGGAAGAACCACTGGACTAAACTACCTGTACTGTGTATAAAGTAAGTATCTCCACCTCCACCAGCTACAGTAAAATGCTGCTTACACACTGATGCATCAGTAATAATAATAATCAGCCTATATCAGTCACAGGGGGAATTTTACTGCAGAACAAGTACTTTTACTTTTGATACTTTTAAGTATGTACTTTCACTTAAGTAGGCTTTTGAATGCATTTACTAGTAATTGAGTTTTAATTGAGTTACCAATTGAAAAATAACTAACAACTAATTGAGATTAGTTGTAATTGAGTATTCCCCCCATCTCTTAACACCCTATACGCCTGTAAGTGGTCTGAGATCATCTGATCAGCTACTTCCTGCTGTTCCCAGGTCCAATTTTGTGACAAGAGGCGATCAGGCTTTTGCTGTTAGGGCTCCCAAACTCTGTAATGCAACTTCCTCTAGAGAGATACGATCATCTAACTCTGTACCAACTTTTAAAAAACTTTTGAAAACACATTTTTTTAGGATAGCATTCTTATAAGTAGAAGGGTATACATATATGTATGTACACATCCATTTCTGGACGCATGTGTAAATTTATACACATTTATGTATATATATATATATACTGTATATTTGTTTAATGAACTTGTCCTACCATTTTACCACTTCTATTATTAATGATATGTTTTGTGATGTTCTGTTTTAACAGTTACCATATCTTTTACTTTATTTATCTGCTTTAATTGTCTTGTGAAGCACTTTGTAACATCTGTTTTGAGAAGTGCTATACAAATACATTTATTATTATTATTATATATTTTTTCTTATTGAATTTGAACATAACACAAATAAATATACAGTCTTTATTAATATTTAAATAAATGTAAAATGTAATTGTACTTTTACTTCAGCTAAGTAAAGAATCTGAACATCATCTGATGCCATAAACCCCATATTGTTTTATATGAACCATACAAATATATAATGTAATAATAATATACTTCTTCAGGTTTAAGGGCACAAGCATTCGACCATTTCTACACAAATAAAACACTGTAATCAGGATATTGCACATTATCCTGTAAACAAATTGCACACAGTGTCATGCAGCAGATTGCTGAAAGGAAGTTTGAAGGATCAGGTGACATTTAACTCACGTAACGAAATATACATAACGATGTATTATTGAGAAGTCTCTGCAAGAGAGGACCGTAAAAAAATAATTTAATAAACGCTTTCATTCATTTAAAATAAGCTACTTCTGAGGCGTTGTTGTTTTTCCAAGCTGATTGTTGATCTGTTTTATGTGGGTATAATCAAGTATCCAGATTAGATGCAATGATAATGAGACGATTAAGCCTTGATGACAATATAAATGTTACTGTTACTGTTACTATATTTAACTAAGTGTAGATAACTTACCGTTAAAAGGAGATAGCTCCTCTGGTGCGTCTCTGTAGCTCCTCAGATTATTGATGAGTCCAGTGTGCAGCGGCATGACTCTGAGCTCCGGGCTGCTGTCTGCCTGCTGGGCGGCGCCTGCTACTGCTGCGTCAGAGAGAGTCCTGCAGGAGAGCGTCATCCATCCATCCATCCATGCATCTATCCATCCATGCATCCATCCATCCATCCGTCCATCCATCCATCCATCCAGATCTCTGCTTTCTAGTCTTCATTCCTTTGACTTTCATTATTCTTGGGCATTATTATGGGATCTCATCAGTGGCGTCTGGACAATAGAGGGCGCTAGGGCACCGCCCCTGAGTCACACACAAAAAAACATTACTACTACTAATAATAATAATAATTTTTTTTTTTACAAATTGTCAATATTTGTGTTTTAAATATGGAATGCACCCAGTAATATGTGTAATTTGATTGTACTGTGATTATATTTTGTATTAATAATCTGAGTCTGTAAAGTAACTAAAGTTGTCAGATAAATGTAGTGGAGTGAAAAGTCTAATATTTCCCTCTGAGATGTAGTTGAGTAGAAGTAGAAAGTAGCAGAACATGGAAATACTCAAGTAAAATAGAAGTACCTCAAAATTGTATTTAAGTACTTAGTTACATTCCACCACTGAGTACATTTTATACTGTTGTGTTTTTCAAAGCATTATTTACTCTTCCTGTTGGAATAAAATAATTGTTAATTATTTAACTGCAAAGTAGCAATGTGTTTTTGATACCTTCACTTTTTTTTGCATTAAATCATACCGGGATGTTTGCTGAAATTGATTGCCCCACCAAGAAAAATGTTCACCAGCCGCCACTGGATCTCATTATTGCATTGATTGCACCAAATACCTGGTGCAAATATCACAACTACCCCTTTCCTAACATTATATATTTTACTGACTTCATCCCAAAACATATTGCTGCTGCTCTTTTGAACTTTGCACCAGAATTAGGAGTAAGTATAATATAGTGCACAATGCATCCTGTACTGGTTCACGCCTTCATCAGCTCACACATTGACTATTGCAACTCTCCCCTAGCAGGCCTCCCAAACAAAACTATCCAGAGATTACAATATGTCCAAAACAGTACCGCCCGGGTCCTTATCAGAACTTAGAAATCACAGCACATCACCCCAGTCCTGCACTCCCTTCACTGGCTCCCAATAAACCAACGGATCATCTTCAATATACTCCTCCTGGTGTTCACCGGTCTCAACTACCTGCAGGAGCTCCTCACCCCTAAATCCTCACCCAGGACACTCAGGTCTGGCAACTCGAACCTCCTCACCGTGCCACGGACAAAGTTGACAACCATGGGGGATCGTGCCTTCTCGTCGCTGGGGCCACGTCTATGGAACCAGCTCCCAGGAACAACTAGGGCCTCAGGATCAATTTCTGTTTTTAAATCTAATCTTAAAACTCACCTGTTCCTTTTAGCTCTCCCCTAGGGTTTTATGATTAGTATGCTTTTATAGTATTTTTAGTTGCTTTTAAACTTATGTCATGAAGTAATTTGTCTATAATTTTATTCATCCTATTTTGACGCTTTTAATCGCATGTTTCGTGTGTAAATTGTCTAAACATTATATTGTGATTGTTTTGCCCTTTGTTCCGTGCTCCGTCACTCTTTCGGTGCTCCATTGACAGTTTATTTTTAGACATTAAACACGCGGACAGTAACTTGAAACAAAAGCTCCAGTCACCCACCTGTTCCTAGAAGTTTCTTAATCACTCCGGCAAACCCTGTTTCAAACCGGTCCGGCTTGGTAAACCCACCCCCAGCCAATAGGGAGATAGTGTGCCGTGACAGTATCATTTTTATATGCTTTCTTTATTGAACACATGCTCATTTACAGTGGTACAAACATATCATTTAAATATATTTGAAAAAAATACAAAAAGCTGTTTACAGAGCTATCGCATATATGAGTAAATACATACTGTATGTAAATACATATGTACACATCAGCAATGTCCTGAAAAAAGTCTAAGAACATGATACGGACACCAATATTTTGATTTAGTTTGTATTAAATACATGTTTGATATATGCAGTACACAATTTCACCTCAAAGCCATTCATGATAAAATATCACAACATACAGTATAACCTCTCCTTAGCAGCATGAAAATAAAATAAATTTGGACATTTCTGTATATATTCAACATATCAATGTTTTTTTCCCCTCCAAAACATCTTTTTGCGATTCTAACAGTTGTTTCTGGTTGAGAAGCACAGATGTAAGGCACAAAAACATACATTAATCTCTTTCTGAACACAAATACACTGGCACATACTGAAAACAAATCTTTAAATAGAAGAAAACTGTAAACTGATGATGTAGCATTACATCAATAGTCTTAAGAAAACCTGAGGATTTTTTCAATGATCTTTTTGCAAGATTGCGGACTCCACAGTCTACCTCATGACCCCATGTGAAGTGAGACATGCTCATATATTCACCCATCCCAGCAGCTCTGAGAAGCTTTGGATTTAATTTGGTTGTTGTTTTTGTTTTGCATTTTATGGCCTGCAAATTTACAGTATGGTTGGATCTCACAGCTCTCATCAACCCTGTTTCCAACAGTAAGTTTGTGTATGGTGCCTTCACAGCAACAGAGATTAGACAAACTGGTAAAGAAAAGTGTTTCATTTTGTGAGCTACAAAGGCCAAGATATTTTTTTCTCAGCAGTCGATGGACTTCAACCAGTAAAGTCAAGACCAGTGAATATTACACTTTGTCAGGGGCCATAAATATGCTAATAATGCTCCATGTCTGCTGGATGGTTATGCAGGCAATCATTTTATAACACATCAGCCATAAAATAACAGTTGCATACGGGAATCATTTGTTAATGTATCACTCAGCTGACGTGTAGCCGACAATGAAACCTGATGCGGAGCAAGTTTTGCATTCCAATTTTTCATTCCAGTGAAAGCTGATCACCCATCCAGTATGTGGGGGAAAAAACACTACTGCCATGCTCATTTGAATCAGGCTGACTGCTCGCCCACATTGATGAGATGAAGAAAAAAAAAGTTGCCGAAGCCTGCAGCTGAACAGTGGTAGAAAAACAGTTCAAACCTTTTCTCATGATGTCATGAAGAAGGTCCTAACTGCACTCACAACCTCAGAGCAGGTGCAGGAAACAAAGTGTCAACAAGCCCCGTCACCACCTTTAAGTTATAGTTTGGTGCTGCTAAAGAATCTTGGAGAGACCACATTTCAGATTGGGATCGTGTATTCTGTGCCACATGAGGTACAAGTGAGCTGGAAGGAATCTGTGTACCAGTAAAACTTCTTTATAATAGCAAGGATCGTATGCATCAAGTTTCTTTGAGGGGATGTACAGTCCTGCCGTCTTTTCACCCATATGAGAAGCAGGACCTAGTCCTGCTTTAGCCAGACACATTCCCATGTAAACATCATCAATGGGGAGAATGGTAATGGACTTGGACATCTTGTATATGACTAAAGCTGTATAGCCAGACAGGAGGAAGCCCCCACCACCACAGTAGGGGGGATATGAGTCTGACTCCTGGACCTGAACTGGGATAAAATACTTGCTCCCTGATGATCTAATGGGCCCCCCATTCTGCATCAGATGGCCAGTAAAGAGGTGCTTGCTTCCATTGTTGTCCTTGAGACAAAACATTCTAATATCTTATTATCCATGTTGTTGTTGTAATACAACAAACAGTAAAGAATGAATGAATGATGAGTATTTATTAAATTGTGTCTATTTCAAAGAGCATTAAAATACAGTAGGCTAGATTGTGTGCCTTGAAAGGCCCTGAGCAATGATTCTGAGACATCATATTTTTGTACGACAGATGATACCACAAATTAATCTAGTACAGTGAACTCACTGCAAAGCTGAAACTCCACCAGTTACACAAATCAGTAACATATCATTTTTACAGAAGTCAAAGAATAATTTTCTCTAGAGAGAGTGTCTATTAATACCACATTTCAGATTTGGATCCTGTATTCTGTGCCACATGAGGTACATTGTAGTTGGTAGGAATCTGTGTACCAATAAAAGTTCTCTATAATAACAAGGGTCATATAGATCTACTTTCTTTGAGGGGATGTGCAGTCCATAAGTCTTGAAGCCCATGTGGGAAGCAGGGCCAAGTCCTGCTTTGGCCAGACACATTCCCATGTAAACATCGTCAATTGGATGAATGGTAATGGACTGTGACACATTGTATATGACCAAAGCTGTATAACCAGATAAGAGGAAGCCCCCACCCCCACAGTAAGGAGGGTATGAGTCTGACTCCTGCACCTGAACTGGGACATAGTACTTGCTCTTTGACCATCGAACAGGCCCTTGGTCCTGGATCAGATGGCCAGTAAAGAGGTGCTTGCTTCCATTGTTGTCCTTGAGGCCTTGGAGATACTCAACCATGATGTCTGTGTTGGCAAAGACGTCATCATCGCCATTTAGCAGGAAGCGAGTGTCTGGACAGTTTCTTTCCATCCATTCCAGGAACAGTATCTGCTTCAAGGTGAGGTTGTAGAATCCTTCATTGAAGTCCCATTGGATGATGTCATTGTAGTCTCGCTGCTCCACTTCAAGTAGTTTATTCAGTCTCTCTTTCTCAAAACCAGTATCCATCGTTCCTGAGAGGAAGATCCTTCGGATCCACACACCATTGTGTAACCTCTCTTTAGCCCAGGTTTTACGCAGCACTTCTCGGCGGTCGTAGTTCATAGGGGAGCTTTTAATGACCAGCAGAAGGAAGACTTCTGCAGATTTATCAGCTCCTCCACATTTGTCAGGAAGGTCCAGTAGCATGGGGAAATGGCGACAGTGTTGATAATAGAGAAAGTCTTGGATATCACCAGAAAGAGAGCTGAAGCCTGTGATGTTGGCAGCAGACATATTTCGTTGACATTTTGGCCAGGAGTATATGTAGGAGTTATTTGTGGTGGGTTGCTTTATTTGCACGTCATCCTCTTTCCCATCTATGATAAGGCGGATGGTTTTGTGGTCAATAAAATCTTTACAGAGATGGAGGACCAACAGACCAAGAGCTCCCACCAGCAAGAAAGTTCTTGCCCTGATCTTTCTCATCATTGAAACTCTGCAGTGACAAAACAAAACACAGTTTTCTTATCAAAACATCTCAGTATGGCATAAAACAACTTATAATCAGTTATTAATTGCTTAAGTAAATTAAGGTTAAGGATATCACACCTGCACACATTGCAGCCACAGTCACACTACATCAATTTAACAGAAACAAAGTCATCAACTCAATTTGACTGTATGTCCCTTCGTCCTCTAATGATCATGTGTCCATAAGTGTGAACATCTACATTTTGATTGCGTTTACAATCTGTGAACTGTAGAGAAATTAAAATACTTGGACCTAACATAGGTGAAAACACAGCTCATGATGAGTGTATGTGCATAATATTTGTTGTAATTGGGTAAACAGTGGCAACCTAATGACACAGGACAGCCATAAATTTTCTGAACGAAGCAGCTGCTGTGGCACTTTGAGGTTACCTGCACTCCAACTCAAACATCCAACTCCACAGTTAACTTTAGAAAGCACCTGTTTAAACACTAACGTTAAAGTTAGCACACACCAGAGTACTTTGGTAGTCTGTTCCTGAAGTCAGTATGTTGCAACACTGCTCTAAAATGAGCATTACATCCACAGATGAGTGGAGCATCATTTCAACCAACAGAGGATGTACTGGAGATGCAACAGATAGTCTGGAGGTGATTTTAAATTGATCCAAAAGATTTTTTTCTGAGGTAGGAGGCAAGAAATATAGACCGTGGAATTATACTTTTACATCTACAATATGAATCTGCACCTGAAAGCTTAGCTAAATTTGCCAATAGACGCACAGATTTTTTGCATCAGCTGTTGTATTGACCTGCCTCTCTGTGTTGAGATCGGTTGAGGAAATACCAACAGCCGGAGCAAACTTTCTCATTTTACAGCTAAACAGTACACTACAAGATGTTTCTGAAATCATTTGCTAGAAATAGGCATTATAGTAACAGAATATTGATTCATATTTGATCAGCGCTGCCTAGCTTGACTGTTTGGTCGGAGTTCGCAAGTGATTGACAGCTGCTCAGAGATGGCAAGGCTCCAGATCAGCTCTAACCGGTTGTTTTCTTCCTCTTGCAGATGCCATTCGGAGCACCCGGAGGACACAGAGGCACATGATTTTTTTTCAGATAACCTGTCTCATGCACTGCTGTCAGGATATAGTGACTTTTATATAAAAATAACTCATAACTGTTAATAACTGCTTCAATTCTACGCACTGCTGCTTTAAGAACTGTACTAAAGTAAAGCTTTGAGACACTTGTACTTTACTTGAGTATTTCCATTTTATAGGCCTACTTCTACTCCCCTACATTTCAGAAGGAAATATTGTACTTTTTACTCCACTACATTTATTTGACAGATATTAGTTACTTAAAAAATAGATATAAGTTTCTTAGACCCCTGTCAGATTTCAAATTATCAAATATAAAAAAAAAAAAAAAAAGGCAAAGATTACAGAAAAGTCCAAACAATTAAAACAGATTCGTGAAGCAGGACTTTGTTTTTATTCTTCTTCCACTAATCATCTCACAACTTATCTTTGTCCCCTCGGCTGGGAAGAACCACTGGACTAAACTACCTGTACTGTGTATAAAGTAAGTATCTCCACCTCCACCAGCTACAGTAAAATGCTGCTTACACACTGATGCATCAGTATTTACAATCACTATAGTGCAATTTATAATAATCAGCCTATATCAGTCACAGGGGGCATTTTACTGCAGAACAAGTACTTTTACTTTCGATACTTTTAAGTATGTACTTTCACTTAAGTAGGCTTTTGAATGCATTTACTAGTAATTGAGTTTTAATTGAGTTACCAATTGAAAAATAACTAACAACTAATTGAGATTAGTTGTAATTGAGTATTCCCCCCATCTCTTAACACCCTATACGCCTGTAAGTGGTCTGAGATCATCTGATCAGCTACTTCCTGCTGTTCCCAGGTCCAATTTTGTGACAAGAGGCGATCAGGCTTTTGCTGTTAGGGCTCCCAAACTCTGTAATGCAACTTCCTCTAGAGAGATACGATCATCTAACTCTGTACCAACTTTTAAAAAACTTTTGAAAACACATTTTTTTAGGATAGCATTCTTATAAGTAGAAGGGTATACATATATGTATGTACACATCCATTTCTGGACGCATGTGTAAATTTATACACATTTATGTATATATATATATATACTGTATATTTGTTTAATGAACTTGTCCTACCATTTTACCACTTCTATTATTAATGATATGTTTTGTGATGTTCTGTTTTAACAGTTACCATATCTTTTACTTTATTTATCTGCTTTAATTGTCTTGTGAAGCACTTTGTAACATCTGTTTTGAGAAGTGCTATACAAATACATTTATTATTATTATTATATATTTTTTCTTATTGAATTTGAACATAACACAAATAAATATACAGTCTTTATTAATATTTAAATAAATGTAAAATGTAATTGTACTTTTACTTCAGCTAAGTAAAGAATCTGAACATCATCTGATGCCATAAACCCCATATTGTTTTATATGAACCATACAAATATATAATGTAATAATAATATACTTCTTCAGGTTTAAGGGCACAAGCATTCGACCATTTCTACACAAATAAAACACTGTAATCAGGATATTGCACATTATCCTGTAAACAAATTGCACACAGTGTCATGCAGCAGATTGCTGAAAGGAAGTTTGAAGGATCAGGTGACATTTAACTCACGTAACGAAATATACATAACGATGTATTATTGAGAAGTCTCTGCAAGAGAGGACCGTAAAAAAATAATTTAATAAACGCTTTCATTCATTTAAAATAAGCTACTTCTGAGGCGTTGTTGTTTTTCCAAGCTGATTGTTGATCTGTTTTATGTGGGTATAATCAAGTATCCAGATTAGATGCAATGATAATGAGACGATTAAGCCTTGATGACAATATAAATGTTACTGTTACTGTTACTATATTTAACTAAGTGTAGATAACTTACCGTTAAAAGGAGATAGCTCCTCTGGTGCGTCTCTGTAGCTCCTCAGATTATTGATGAGTCCAGTGTGCAGCGGCATGACTCTGAGCTCCGGGCTGCTGTCTGCCTGCTGGGCGGCGCCTGCTACTGCTGCGTCAGAGAGAGTCCTGCAGGAGAGCGTCATCCATCCATCCATCCATGCATCTATCCATCCATGCATCCATCCATCCATCCGTCCATCCATCCATCCATCCAGATCTCTGCTTTCTAGTCTTCATTCCTTTGACTTTCATTATTCTTGGGCATTATTATGGGATCTCATCAGTGGCGTCTGGACAATAGAGGGCGCTAGGGCACCGCCCCTGAGTCACACACAAAAAAACATTACTACTACTAATAATAATAATAATTTTTTTTTTTACAAATTGTCAATATTTGTGTTTTAAATATGGAATGCACCCAGTAATATGTGTAATTTGATTGTACTGTGATTATATTTTGTATTAATAATCTGAGTCTGTAAAGTAACTAAAGTTGTCAGATAAATGTAGTGGAGTGAAAAGTCTAATATTTCCCTCTGAGATGTAGTTGAGTAGAAGTAGAAAGTAGCAGAACATGGAAATACTCAAGTAAAATAGAAGTACCTCAAAATTGTATTTAAGTACTTAGTTACATTCCACCACTGAGTACATTTTATACTGTTGTGTTTTTCAAAGCATTATTTACTCTTCCTGTTGGAATAAAATAATTGTTAATTATTTAACTGCAAAGTAGCAATGTGTTTTTGATACCTTCACTTTTTTTTGCATTAAATCATACCGGGATGTTTGCTGAAATTGATTGCCCCACCAAGAAAAATGTTCACCAGCCGCCACTGGATCTCATTATTGCATTGATTGCACCAAATACCTGGTGCAAATATCACAACTACCCCTTTCCTAACATTATATATTTTACTGACTTCATCCCAAAACATATTGCTGCTGCTCTTTTGAACTTTGCACCAGAATTAGGAGTAAGTATAATATAGTGCACAATGCATCCTGTACTGGTTCACGCCTTCATCAGCTCACACATTGACTATTGCAACTCTCCCCTAGCAGGCCTCCCAAACAAAACTATCCAGAGATTACAATATGTCCAAAACAGTACCGCCCGGGTCCTTATCAGAACTTAGAAATCACAGCACATCACCCCAGTCCTGCACTCCCTTCACTGGCTCCCAATAAACCAACGGATCATCTTCAATATACTCCTCCTGGTGTTCACCGGTCTCAACTACCTGCAGGAGCTCCTCACCCCTAAATCCTCACCCAGGACACTCAGGTCTGGCAACTCGAACCTCCTCACCGTGCCACGGACAAAGTTGACAACCATGGGGGATCGTGCCTTCTCGTCGCTGGGGCCACGTCTATGGAACCAGCTCCCAGGAACAACTAGGGCCTCAGGATCAATTTCTGTTTTTAAATCTAATCTTAAAACTCACCTGTTCCTTTTAGCTCTCCCCTAGGGTTTTATGATTAGTATGCTTTTATAGTATTTTTAGTTGCTTTTAAACTTATGTCATGAAGTAATTTGTCTATAATTTTATTCATCCTATTTTGACGCTTTTAATCGCATGTTTCGTGTGTAAATTGTCTAAACATTATATTGTGATTGTTTTGCCCTTTGTTCCGTGCTCCGTCACTCTTTCGGTGCTCCATTGACAGTTTATTTTTAGACATTAAACACGCGGACAGTAACTTGAAACAAAAGCTCCAGTCACCCACCTGTTCCTAGAAGTTTCTTAATCACTCCGGCAAACCCTGTTTCAAACCGGTCCGGCTTGGTAAACCCACCCCCAGCCAATAGGGAGATAGTGTGCCGTGACAGTATCATTTTTATATGCTTTCTTTATTGAACACATGCTCATTTACAGTGGTACAAACATATCATTTAAATATATTTGAAAAAAATACAAAAAGCTGTTTACAGAGCTATCGCATATATGAGTAAATACATACTGTATGTAAATACATATGTACACATCAGCAATGTCCTGAAAAAAGTCTAAGAACATGATACGGACACCAATATTTTGATTTAGTTTGTATTAAATACATGTTTGATATATGCAGTACACAATTTCACCTCAAAGCCATTCATGATAAAATATCACAACATACAGTATAACCTCTCCTTAGCAGCATGAAAATAAAATAAATTTGGACATTTCTGTATATATTCAACATATCAATGTTTTTTTCCCCTCCAAAACATCTTTTTGCGATTCTAACAGTTGTTTCTGGTTGAGAAGCACAGATGTAAGGCACAAAAACATACATTAATCTCTTTCTGAACACAAATACACTGGCACATACTGAAAACAAATCTTTAAATAGAAGAAAACTGTAAACTGATGATGTAGCATTACATCAATCGTCTTAAGAAAACCTGAGGATTTTTTCAATGATCCTTTTGCAAGATTGTGGACTCCACAGTCTACCTCATGACCCCATGTAAAGTGAGACATGCTCGTATATTCACCCATCCCAGCAGCTCTGAGAAGCTTTGAATTTAATTTGGTTGTTGTTTTTGTTTTGCATTTTATGGCCTGCAAATTTACAGTATGGTTGGATCTCACAGCTCTCATCAACCCTGTTTCCAACAGTAAGTTTGTGTATGGTGCCTTCACAGCAACAGAGATTAGACAAACTGGTAAAGAAAAGTGTTTCATTTTGTGAGCTACAAAGGCCAAGATATTTTTTTCTCAGCAGTCGATGGACTTCAACCAGTAAAGTCAAGACCAGTGAATATTACACTTTGTCAGGGGCCATAAATATGCTAATAATGCTCCATGTCTGCTGGATGGTTATGCAGGCAATCATTTTATAACACATCAGCCATAAAATAACAGTTGCATACGGGAATCATTTGTTAATGTATCACTCAGCTGACGTGTAGCCGACAATGAAACCTGATGCAGAGCAAGTTTTGCATTCCAATTTTTCATTCCAGTGAAAGCTGATCACCTTTCTCAGTATGTGGGGGGGAAAAACACTACTGCCATGCTCATTTGAATCAGGCTGACTGCTCGCCCACATTGATGAGATGAAGAAAAAAAAAGTTGCTGAACAGTGGTAGAAAAACAGTTCAAACCTTTTCTCATGATGTCATGAAGAAGGTCCTAACTGCACTCACAACCTCAGAGCAGGTGCAGGAAACAAAGTGTCAACAAGCCCCGTCACCACCTTTAAGTTATAGTTTGGTGCTGCTAAAGAATCTTGGAGAGACCACATTTCAGATTGGGATCGTGTATTCTGTGCCACATGAGGTACAAGTGAGCTGGAAGGAATCTGTGTACCAGTAAAACTTCTTTATAATAGCAAGGATCGTATGCATCAAGTTTCTTTGAGGGGATGTACAGTCCTGCCGTCTTTACACCCATATGAGAAGCAGGACCTAGTCCTGCTTTAGCCAGACACATTCCCATGTAAACATCATCAATGGGGAGAATGGTAATGGACTTGGACATCTTGTATATGACTAAAGCTGTATAGCCAGACAGGAGGAAGCCCCCACCACCACAGTAGGGGGGATATGAGTCTGACTCCTGGACCTGAACTGGGATAAAATACTTGCTCCCTGATGATCTAATGGGCCCCACATTCTGGATCAGATGGCCAGTAAAGAGGTGCTTGCTTCCATTGTTGTCCTTGAGGCCTTGGAGATACTCAACCATGTTTTCTGTGTTAGCAAAGACGTCATCATCACCATTTAGCAGGAAGCGAGCGTTTGGACAGTTTCTTTCCATCCATTCCAGGAACAGTATCTGCTTCAAGGTGAGGTTGTAGAATCTTTCATTGAAGTCCCATTGGATGATGTCATTGTACTCTCGCTGCTCCACTTCAAGTAGTTTATTCAGTCTCTCTTTCTCAAAACCAGTATCCATCGTTCCTGAGAGGAAGATCCTTCGGATCCACACACCATTGTGTAACCTCTCTTTAGCCCAGGTTTTACGCAGCACTTCTCGGCGGTCGTAGTTCACAGGGGAGCTTTTAATGACCAGCAGAAGGAAGACTTCTGCAGATTTATCGGCTCCTCCACATTTGTCAGGAAGGTCCAGTAGCATGGGGAAATGGCGACAGTGTTGATAATAGAGAAAGTCTTGGATATCACCAGAAAGAGAGCTGAAGCCTGTGATGTTGGCAGCAGACATATTTCGTTGACATTTTGGCCAGGAGTATATGTAGGAGTTATTTGTGGTGAGTTGCCTTATTTGTATACCATCCTCTTTCCCATCTATGTTAGGGCGGATGGTTTTGTGGTCAATAAAATCTTTACAGAGATGGAGGACCAACAGACCAAGAGCTCCCACCAGCAAGAAAGTTTTTGCCTTGATGTTTCTCATCCTTGAAGCTCTGCAGTGACAAAAAAAACACAGTTTTCTTATCAAAACATCTCAGTATGGCATAAAACAACTTATAATCAGTTATTAATTGCTTAAGTAAATTAAGGTTAAGGATATCACACCTGCATGCATTGTAGCCACAGTTACACTACATCAATTTAACAGAAACAATTGTGGGGAGCCATAATCTCATAGATTTGTACACTACCTGCTCAGTGCAAAGTAAACCAGCAGCTGGTGAAGAAACATGTATTATCATGCTAAACAGACCCAGATGTGCACCCTGCACTCCAACTCAAACATCCAACTCCACAGTTAACTTTAGAAAGCACCTGTTTAAACATTAACGTTAAAGTTAGCACACACCAGAGTACTTTGGTAGTCTGTTCCTGAAGTCAGTATGTTGCAACACTGCTCTAAAATGAGCATTACATCCACAGATGAGTGGAGCATCATTTCAACCAACAGAGGATTTACTGGAGATGCAACAGATAGTCTGGAGGTGGTTTTAAATTTATCCCAAAGTTTTTTTGGTCGGAGGTAGGAGGCAAGAAATATAGACCGTGGAATTATACACATGATTTTTTTTCAGATAACCTGTCTCATGCACTGCTGTCAGGATATAGTGACTGCCATATAAAAATAACTCATAACTGTTAATAACTGCTTCAATTCTACGCACTGCTGCTTTAAGAACTGTATTAAAGTAAAGCTTTGAGATACTTGTACTTTACTTGAGTATTTACTGAGAAGCTGAGTATTGACCTGCCTCTCTGGAAAACAATGCATCAAAGCAAAATACAGAATCAGAGGAAGAGATATTCCTGTGCCAAAAACATTAGAGCTGGATGTTTGAGAACTGAAAGAAGTTGTTCTGGACTAATGAGACAACAGTTTTACTTTTTGGGCTTAGTCTCAGAGCATGAGGCACAAAGAGGATGAACGCCCATAATTGAAAGCTTTCACACATTTCATCTCACTTCTCTGAATAACAAGCAGAGACCAACAGGACCGAGCAGACATGAGGTGGCTTGGCATTTGCCTGCAGAATCCTCACATGCTGTACTATTACAGTAGTGTATATGGGGCGGCAACACATCAAATGCCGTCATGTCTCCTCAAAATGGGTGGAATCTTTGACATATAGATGATGTCAGACATGAAAGCATCAGAAAAAACTAAATACTCATTCAGAGAAACGTGGGGGAAAATAAGGACATGCCCAACCAAACATGTCAAATGTCAAACGCCTAGACTTAACACTAGCCTCACCCTGTTACTCAACATGAGGAAATCAAGCAGAAAATACATAACTGACGAACTGCATGAAGCCTTGAAATCTACCTCATCCAGGTTAATAGTCAATAAGAGAGCTTAAGAGTGCCTACTCTCAGGATATAGTGACTGTTTTACAAAAAATAACTCATAACTGTTAATAACTGCTTCAATTCTACGCACTGCTGCTTTAAGAACTGTACTAAAGTAAAGCTTTGAGATACTTGAATTATTATTTATAGGCTTACTTCTACTCCACTACATTTCAGAAGGAAATATTGTACTTTTTACTCAACTACATTTATTTGGCAGATATTAGTTACTTAAAAAATAGATATAAGTTTCTTAGCCCCCTGTCAGATTTCAAATTATCAAATATTAAAAAAAAAAGGCAAAGATTACAGAAAAGTCCAAACAATTAAAACAGATTTGTGAAGCAGGACTTTGTTTTTATTCTTCTTCCACTAATCATGTCACAACTTATCTTTGGATAAGAACCACTGGACTAAACTGCCTGTACTGTGTATAAAGTCTATTTTTATATTTTATACTATTAGTGTAACACTTCTGTTTATATCTATTTATGACATCTACTTTACCTATTTTATTTACTTTACAACTTTGTGTGTTTTACCTGTTATATGTTTTATTTGCCTCGTTTAGTCTTGTCAAGTATTTTTAGTATTTTAGTTTTAAAGCACTGACCAGAAGTGGCAACTGTGAATCTCGTTGTATTTAATACAATGACAATAAAGCTTTCTATTCTATTCTATCTCCACCTCCACCAGCTACAGTAAAATGCTGCTTACACACTGATGCATCAGTATTTACAATCACTATAGTGCAATTTATAATAATCAGCCTATATCAGTCACAGGGGGCATTTTACTGCAGAACAAGTACTTTTACTTTCAAGTATGTACTTACACTTACAGTAAGTAGGCTTTTGAATGATTTTACTAGTAATTGAGTATCACCCCCCATATATATTTTTATTGAATTTTACAGTTTTTCTCAATTGTTTACACACAAATACTGGTACTTGACACACAATGACCACAACATGTAACTCATGCACCAACCCCCTGAACCAATTCTGCTAAACTACAAGCACAATTCCTGCTTTACACTCAAATTGCAGTTCTAAAACACATTTTTTTCAGAACACTACACACAATTCTCTGCATTTGGCACAATTTTCATGAAGAAAATCTCGTTTTCACAAGGAACACACTGTCATTCAAAATTCTAAAGTCAATTGCCCTACTATGCACACTGACTCATCACATGGGCAAACACCTGTCACACAGTGTTACAATTAGCAAACAGTTGATGCTTTTCATGGCTGGATTCGACATGCTAAGCGATATTTCCCCCGCTGCTTGGCCAGGGAAAACATTGCTTGTGATGTGGATGAGGTGCTGTGGCCAGACCGAAACAGAAGAGAGGATGCAGCATAGTTTTTTTTACTGTAACTGTATACAGTAAATTCTTCTGTTGTTTTGTATGTAGACCACTGTATGTGCAACTTTGTGTTGGTTGGGATGTACACTGTGTACATTGTTTTTGTGGGGAAAATAAAATATATTTGTTACCATGTATTTGTGTGTTCTGAGTATAAAAACAATATTCTAAAATATTTTACAACACACTTATGTATGTACTGTCTGTAGTAAGTGTAACACTGAAGAAAAAAAGGGCCTAAGTCATTATGATGAATGGAGAAGAAGTGTTTTCCATTCATCATAGTGTTTTACATTGAGCACATCAGTGTTCAACTGGTTCTTATAAATGTCTATTCATATGATGGTTTGTGTGTGTCATTTGAAAACAAAATACCATTTTGAGAAGAAATAACATTGTTTTGAATGTAAAGTTTAATTTTGCAGGAGAATTGAGGGGTTTTGCCCATTGTGTGTGTGTTTTTTTGATTTGTGTGTAGAGTTCTGAGAGTATGAGGCATGCTTTCAGAAAATGTGTGTAAACAATCGAGAAAAACTGTAACATAACACAAAAAAATATGCAGTCTTTATTAATATTTAAATAAATTTAAAATGTAATTGAGTATTTCTACACGTTGTATTGGTACTTTTACTTTAGCTAAGTAAAGAGTCTGAACATCGTGTGATTCCATAAACCCCATATTTTTTTATATGAACCATACAGATATATAATGTAATAATAAAATACTTCTTCAGGTTTAAGGGAACAAGCATTCGACCATTTCTACACATATAAAACACTGTAATCAGGATATTGCACATTATCTTGTCTAGTCACACATTGCACACAGTTTCATGCAGCACATTAATTAAAAAGGAAGTTTGAAAGATCAGGTGACATTTAACTCCTGTAATGGAATATACCTAACGATGTATTATTGAGTAGTCTAACACTTTAATTAATTTAATTAACACTTTCATTAATTTTAAATTAGCTACTTCTGAGGCGTTGTTGTTTTTTTTCCAAACCGATGGTTGATTTGTCATTATGTTCGTTTTCAATCAAGTATCCAAATTAGATGCAATGAGAATGACACGATTAAGCCTTGATGGAATTAGAAATGTTATTGTTATTTGGCTGTCGGAAATATTTTCCGTTACCTCAAAACGGAAACTCACTCTTCAGTCTTTTAACTCCCAGAGAAGTGGATCTACAGCCAGCCTACAGTACAAACAGCATTATGCCTATGAAATTGGTTTGTATATTTAACTAAGTGTAGACAATTTACCGTTAAAAAGAGATAGTTCCTCTGGTGCGTCTCTGTAGCTCCACAGATTATTGATGAGTCCAGTGTGCAGCGGCATGACTCTGCGCTCCGGGCTGCTCTCTGCTGTCTGCCTGCTGGGCGGTGCCTGCTACTGCTGCGTCAGCGATAGTCTTGCAGGGGAGCGTCATCCATCCATCCACCTATCCATGCACCTATCTATCCATGCATCTATCCATGCATCTATCTATCCATGCATCTATCTATCCATGCATCTATCTATCCATGCATCTATCTATCCAACCATCTATCCATCCATGCATCTATCCATGCATCCATCTATCCATCCATCCATTTATCCATGCATCTATCCATCCATGCATCTATCCATGCATCCATCTATCCATCCATCCATCTATCCATGCATCTATCCATCCATCCATCTATCCATCCATCCATCTATCCATGCATCTATCCATCCATCCATCCATCCAGATCTCTGCTGTCTAATCTTCATTCCTTTGACTTTCATTATTTTTGGGGATTATTATGGGATCTCATTATTGCATTGATTGCACCAAATACCTGGTGCAAATATCAAGACTATCCCTTTCCTAACATTATATAAACTCGGAAAAAAAAGTTTGGAAATTTGTGTTTGGTGGATTATTTCTCTGTTGTTACAATGCTAATTGGCATTGTATTTTAAATCGTTGGAAAGCCTGTTTATTTACCTTCACAATGATGTCCAACTTGTAAGGATCATGCATTTGTGGGATGAGCAGCACAGCTGATTATGTGGGGAGCGCCCAAGTAAAATTTGCAAAAATGCTCTGCCAATGGTAAACAGTGTATTGTCCTGTTGGTATTGACTCTTGTTTTGAGTTGTTTGGTGGATTGGATGATTGAACTCTCCATCAGTAACAAGGAGCAAACAAGATATATTGGCTATTTTACACTTTATTCATTTAATACACCGTCAGGAGCCTCCCAGATTGTGGAGCAATGGGATCGCCACTGGCTGCAGAATCTCATCTATTTTACTGACTTCATCCCAAAACATATTGCTGCTGCTCTTTTGAACTTTGCACCAGAAGTAAGTATAATATAGTGCACAATTCATCCTGTACTCAGGTCTATGCATATAGCCTATCTACAGTATATATTAGGTAGGCCCAGTAGCGTGTAGACTTTGTACATAAGCATACATTTTACAGTAATTAATCCAGCTACTGGTTGTTTTTGTAGGTAAGCAGATCTAGCCAAGTGTTTTAAAAATCTTGCAAATCCAATTGGGGGGTCTACATTTGAAAGATATCCATCCATATTTGTATGCTTGTGTGCCGATGTATATGCGTATGTATGTCGATATGTAATTGTATTAATATGTTTATGCTTGTTTCATTATTTACCTATTCAATTGTTTTTATTTCTCAAAATGGGTGGAATCTTTTTAGATGATGTCAGACATGAAAGCATCAGAGCAAACTAAATAAGGAAGGAAGATTATGTGACTCGTGACTTTGTTGTTTAGCATACTGTCTGTACTGACAAGACAGTGATGATCAGCTGATTTGGGTCTTTGAGATGTCTAACTTCACAAATCCTAGATAATGATCTAAATTGTGACAGATTAAACTAAATCAGAAACCTGAATGGAGATGCTTCCATAAAGGGTGCACGGGGTCACAGGAAGTTTTGTCTACAAGTTTGAAAATGAAAAAAAATCTGGGTGTTAGAAGTGAGTTCACCATCTCAAATTGAGGTTAGCGGCTCGAGTCTACATTAGCCGCCAAGATACACCTGAATATCAAAACTGTCCGTGACCAAGTTGCATTTTGGGTAAAGTAGGCATTAGATTTGGACAAGGAAGAAGAATGTGTGGAATAAAAAACAAGATACATTGGGTAAAATAAGTATTGAACACGTCACCATTTTTCTCAGTAAATATATTTCCAAAGGTGCTATTGACATGACATTTTCACCAGATGTTGGTAACAACCCAAGTAATCTATACATACAAAGGAACCAAAACAAATAAGTTCAGAAATAAAGTTATGTGTAATAGTGTGAAATGACACAGGGAAAAAGTATTGAACATGCTTACTGATATTTATTTAATGCTTTGTACAAAAGCCTTTGTTGGTAATGACAGCTTCAAGACACCTCCTGTATGGAGAAACTAGTCGTATGCATTGCTCAGGTGTGATTTTGGCCCATTCTTCCACACAAACAGTCTTCAAATCCTGAAGGTTTCTATGAACTCTGATCTTCAGTTCTTTCCATAGATTTTCAAGTGGATTCAAATCAGGTGATTGGCTGGGCCATTTTAGCAGCTTTATTTTCTTTCTCTGAAACCAATTGAGAGTTTCCTTGGCTGTGTGTTTGGGATCATTGTCTTGCTGAAACGTCCACCCTCGTTTCATCTTCATCATCCTGGTAGATGGCAGCAGATTTTGATCAAGAATGTCCCGGTACATTTTTCCATTCATCCTGCCTTCAATTATGTGAAGTTTGCCAGTACCGTATGCTGAAAAGCAGCCCCACACCATGATGTTCCCACCTCCAAACTTCACTGTTGGTATGGTGTTTTTAGGGTGATGTGCAGTACCATTTGTCCTCCAAACATGGTGTGTATTATGGCATCCAAAGAGTTCAATTTTGCTCTCATCTGACAAGACTATATTCTCCCAGTATTTCACAGGCTTGTCCAAATGTTGTGCAGCAAACTTTAAACGAACTTCAACATGCTTTTTCTTCAGCAATGTAGTCTTGCGTGGTGAGCGTGCATACGGGCCATGGTGGTTGAGTGCATTACTTATTGATTTCTTTGAAACAATTGTACCTGCTAATTCCAGGTCTTTCTGAAGCTCTCCACAAGTGGTCCTTGGCTCTTGGACAACTCTTCTGATAATTCTTTTCACTCCTCTGTCAGAAATCTTGCAAGAAGCACCTGGTTGTGGCCAGTTTATGGTGAAATGATGTTCTTTCCACTTTCGGATTATAGCCCCAACAGTGCTCACTGCAACATTCAGAAGTTAAGAAATGCATCTGTAACCAATGTCATCAGTATGTTTTGCAACAATAAGGTTGCGAAGGTCTTGAAAGAGCTCTTTGCTTTTACCCATCATGAGATGTTTCTTGTGTGACACCTTGGTAATGAGACACCTTTTTATAGGCCATCAGTTGGGACTGAACCAGCTGATATTAATTTGCACTGACAAGGGGCCGGATTGCTTTCTAATTACTGATAGATTTCAGCTGTTGTCTCGGCTTTCCATGCCTTTTTGCACCTCCCTTTCTTGGTGTGTTCAATACTTTTTCCCTGTGTCATTTCACATTATTACACATAACTTAATTTCTAAACGTATTTGTTTTGGTTTCTTTGTATGTATAGATCACTGTGGTTCTTACCAACATCTGGTGAAAATTTCATGTCAATAGTAGTGATGGCGAGATGAAGCCTCATGAAGCTTTGAAGCTTTCCAGCAAATTGGTTCGGAAAAGGGTTCATTGCTCGAGGCTTCATGTGCTCACGAAACCACCTGGTGGTCAAAGAGTGTAAAACAGACAAATATGATCTTAACCATGTGATAAGATAAGATATTCCTTTATTAGTCCCGCAGTGGGGACATTTGCAGTGTACAGCAGCAAAGGGGATAGTGCAAGAAACAAGATGCATCAGCTAACACAGTAAAAAAGAGCTAAACAAAGTGTAACAAAATATGAACCAAGTATAAAGATTGGAAGTATAAAAATAGGAGTCTATACAGTATTGACAATAAACAGACTATTAACAAAATTGCACAAGTGGAAAATGATATTGCACAGTGAGAATTAAATGAAAATCCACCTGAAAATATCAGGTTATTGTCAGTTTGTCAGTTTTTGGTGTGTAAGTGCTCTACTGGGATCAGTGCTGGTTGTGGTCTACTGGGAACACAGATCTGTGATATACTGTATTTTGCGCCAGTAAAGGCTTTTGGGAATGACTATAAACAATGAAAAAAAATCTATTACCATGTAATCAATTTATATATATATATATATATATATATCATATTTAATAAAATGTCTATTTAGTAAGTATATTATGAGTATATAAGATACATGTATAATAAACTGTAATTGTTTTGTGAGTAATTCATCTTATGTGTGCAAACCAATCCTAAATTAATAATTGTATTGTAGTGGAGTGTAATATAATATAATAATTGCAGGAGGGTTAATATTAGTGTTCTGTGTCACTTCTGGAAAGCGGCATTGGTTGAACCAGTGAAGATCTGAAACACTTCATGAACCAGTGGGCGGTACGGCCGGGCAGCGAGGCTTCGGATGTCATCAATGACGTCATTGGTCTAAAACGATACAAGCCTCGATACACGCATCGCAGGAAACTTCCTGGATTACTCGACACACGCTCCGAAGCCTCGGCACAGCACGTAACATCACTAGTCAATAGCACCTTTGGAAATATATTTACTGGGAAAAATGGTGACGTGTTCAATACTTATTTTACCCGCTGTATCTCTGGTTCTGCTGCTTCGATTTTCATGACTTGATTTAATTGAAGACTATTTAGTTGATTAATGAAATGACGATTTGTGTTTTCTGCCCAGTGTTTCTCTCCTGATATGGACAGTAACTAAGGCACTTTATGACATTATGACAACTGATTCATTCACTGTATACCGTGATAAAAGCTCTTTTATATAGCTCTATAAAGTCAACTCCAAAAATGGATTAATACGCTTTAAGTTTGAGCTGATACCAGCTGGGCCAAACTTCAAGGTTATTAAAGATTGGGAGGAGGTGTCCAAGACAAAAATCCACCACACCCTAAACGGTCCGCCCTGATTGTACATTGATTATACAGCAGCAGTACCGGCTCATTGGTATTACAAATACTCACACTATCAGTTCACATTGGATTTTTATACAATATCTGATCACATGCAACGTGAACACATCCAGAGATGAAAATGATATATCAGACAATATCTCACTGGTAAACTCAGCTCAGTAGCCTATTATAATCCAGGAGGACAAACAAAATAGAACAAAAGCAGGTTGTCTGTTATCAGTAACTGTATTGCTGATTTTGCAGTGTAATAATGAAGACTCTTCACACACTGACAGTTGTGTTTACAGTTCATCAAGTCAATAGTCTGCTTTAATTGTTCATACGACAGAGAGTGATCGCTCAACATACATGACATTGATAGGAAACATGAGTGTATATTTATCACCTGGTACACCATACACAGCTGTTTACAGTTTTGACATTTAAACACTTGAAACATTCACTTTGGTGAAGAGTTTATTCATTAACAGGCACTCGTCGTTTACAGTTTGCACGTTTCAAGTTCAAGTCGAGTTAAGACTCAGTGTGGATGCAACTTTTTGTGCAACGTCATTGTGTATTTGAAGCCCTATTACTGACACTCAACCTTCTTTTAATCACACCATAACAAGTTGTTGTACAAGTTGAATAGAAATTTTCTTCTGTGGTTTTCAACTGTCTGATTATTGAAGTCATACCTGTGGTCAATGCAAAGGCGTGAAAGGCTGCAACTGCAGCTGTGCAAACTTTGCAAACTTATGCTTCATTTCTTCTTCCTCTCCTGCTTACCCACATCCTCTTTGTAGTTTTATTTACTGTGAGATCATTTTATCTGTACCTAACACATTGTCACTCATGTTAGTTTCATGTTTACAAAGCAACATGTTTCCCCTTAATACCCCCACATAAATAATCATTTGAAGTTTCACTCAGTGTGGGCAATCACAGTGGCTGTCTGTACTATTGTCTTCCTCCGAGTGATGAAAACACATGTCCATTCTGCGTCGGAGGCGCCTCTTAAGCTGAAGGCGCCGCTCCACTGACTTAGTGTTGTACTCCTCTGCTTTTAGCTTAGCATAGTAATCAGAGAACTTGTTGAAGAGGAAAGAGATTGGCATGCCGTTGAGGATGATACCAAATGAGGTGCAGCCAAAGGCCACAATGCGGCCGACAATAGTTACAGGAACCACATCCCCGTAGCCCACAGTGGAGATGCTGACTTACAAGAGAAGAGTAAACAGTCGCATGTTATTCAGTTTTCATTAACATTTTCTTCACTATAATAGGAGTCTTCATGATGATAAGAAGAATGAGCTAAAAGTGAATTTAATTAGTTTAAGGTAGGGCTGTCAATCGATTAAAATATTTAATCGCAATTAAATTTGATATTAATTAATCTGAATTAATCGCAAATTAATCGAACATTTTTATCTGTTCAAAATGTACCTTAAATGGAGATTTGTCAAGTATTTAATAGTCTTATCAACATGTGAGTGGGCAAATATGCTGCTTTATGCAAATGTATGTATATATTTATTATTATAAATCAATTAACAACACAAAACAATGACAAATATTGTCCAGAAACCCTCACAGGTACTGCATTTAGCAAATCAAATACGCTCAAATCAGAGTCAGTGTTACTTGACTATGACTTGCACAAAACTGCATAAAGTGGGTATGTCTGTAAAGGGGAGACTCGTGGGTACCCATAGAACCCATTTTCATTCACATATCTTGAGGTCAGAGGTCAGAGGTCAGAGGTCAAGGGATCCCTTTGAAGTTTGGGACAATATTATATCCCGACAAGCTAGTGTGACATGATTGGTACCAATGGATTTGTTAGGTTGTCTAGTTTTACATGATACCAGTATCTTCACTCTAGCTTTAAAACTGAGCCCGCTACAACCTAAAAATCTCAAGTTGCGTTAATGTGTTAAAGAAATTAGTGGCATTAAAACGACCTTTGACAGCCCTAGTTTAAGGTAATACAGGGCCCTGTTGGCCAACAACAGAGGCTCTGCCAACTGATGAGAGAATTTCTTTTCTTTATATCGTCGACACTTTTCAGGTAAAATGCTGCTAAACTGGCGTAACTGTAGGATTTCATCAATTCTTAATTGGGGGAATCAAATCAAGTACACTTGTTCCATTCTGAACGAAAGATCTTTGATAATGATTGCAGAAACGGTCTAAAATCATGCAGTGTATGCCCATCTTTAGAGACCAAACTTCCCTTGTACTGCAGTCCTTCACTGCTAACCCCACAGACATGTACTATCTCCACGACACATGGTGTCACTAACTGCTACACACTTGACAAGGACCTACAGTGGGGATTCACGCTGTCTTCCGTATATCCTACGTCCCTCCATGGAGGCACCCCAACAAAACAGAGGGAGTCACAAGTGCAGCAGCAACAAGGCCCTGGGGCATGTTTCATAAAAGAAATTAGCAAGAACTGCTTACACTCACATAGTGACAGCTATCCCACAGTGCCCGCGCACGAGTCACAAGTTTGTTTTAATTAGTAAAAATGTCAAAATGAACCCAAGAAGATTTGATTTCATGTTGCAAATCGCTGTTTGCATGTTGCAAATTTGGTGAAACAGGCCCCAGATCCCTAACTGGCTTCCCACTCAGTAACACTGTCAATTGAATTTGTTGGAAACACACCGACCTCTACAAGCAACAGCACTGTGAAATACACCATGTTTTTGTCATTTGTTATATGGCACTATTTAGAGTATAGTTTTTGTTAAAAGCACAGTTAGTTAATAACATAAATAGTAACATAAATGGTATTTTTTTTTTTAAATGTAAGTTTAATCTCGAGGTGTTCTTGAGCAAGGCCTGAAAAAGAGCATTTCTACCATAGTTCACTCGAATATATAAATTGGTCTCTGAGAGTTTTGTGCCTGACGATTTATAGAAACAGGTAAATTTTTAAGTTCAAATATTCATTTTCTGTGGAAGAGCCTGCAGGTTTTCTTTTCAACTAAATAACTTCTGCAGCTAAAATGAGATATAAAAGATTGTAACCAGTGAAACAAGCTGCTGTGGTGGCAGGTTGGAAAAATAAATATTACCGCTAAGTCTCCTTTCCTTAGTGGTAGTATTGCAGACTATATCACATATTTGTTCTCTAAAGCATGTATGCAGAGGTTGAAGACAGATGAGGGGCAGATGTTTTTGGATTAGGATAAAATGTGAAGTTATTCAGCTACTAGTACTCACTGCAGCCCACCACCAGGCATATGGGATACTGCTGATAGGAGATCCCTCGGTTTCCCTCTCGGCCGAGTGAAGGAGAGCAGAGAAAGTGAAGATTCCCATGGCAATGAAGAGGAGAATGCAAGAGGCCTGCTGGTAACACTGCCGCAGGGTGAACCCAAACGCTCTCATGCCGGTGGAGTGTCGAGCCAGCTTCAAAATCCAAAAGATGCTTGAGGACTTTGAGGACGTGGCTGAGCTTGCTGACCTGGGAAATGGCCTTGAGGTCTTTCTGTGCATTTGCGTCCTCAGCGTCAGCCAAGACTGAAAAGATGATCTGGATGAAATAAGGCATGACCGCCACCATGTCCACAAAGTTGAGTCCACTCTTCAAAAACATTGTGATGTTAGGAGTAGTGACGAGGCGAATTAAATATTCAAAGGTGAAGAACACAATGGTGATGATCTCCACCCACTCCATGTGCGTTTTGCCGTTGATTTTATAAGTTTTAAGCTCCTCAACAGCGTTGAGACTCATTGCGACGATGGAGAAGAGCACAAAAAGGTTGGAGAGCACGGAGAAAGCTTTCGCCAGAGTTGAAGAGTACGGATTCTCCACGATGTCCCACAGAGTCCTCTGCATATTCCCAAAGATCATGTCCTTGAAACACTCGTTGTCATACTTTACCTCTATCTCAGCCATCAGCTCCCTCTCCACCTTTAGGTAGTCCTTCACCTCGTCCAACTTCTCCTCGAACATCATCCAGCAGCAGCGCTGGGTGTCCTTTAGGCTCAGGCCCCAGTATGCGATCTCCTCCTCGAAGTGGATGGGGCACATTTCCCGTATGACCCACAACACTCCACTTGTGTAGAAATGGCAGATGTGGTGAAAGAAGGCAGGGTCACGGTCAAAGAAGAACTCGTTCTTGCGTATGGAGTAGTCGTCGCACAGCTTGAGGAGTTTTGCTCGGTCCCTGCAGAGGGCCAGCGAGCCTATCCGGGTGTGAGGATATTTAACGGCACACTGTTTGGGGATATGAAATACTTTCCCCCCAACATTAACACTAATGCTCTGTTTCTCTTTGGGTCTCTCCTCTGCTTTGCTGCCTTTACTGTCCAGATCATCCAGAGATGTCCATGCTTTGACTGTTTTCTCCTGAGAAAATGGAAATGTTTTGTTGTCCTCTACACCCTTCGACAGACAGTTGATAGTCGAGCGGCGGTTTTGCAAACATCTCTGCAGCTTAGCATTCTCCGAAATCATGGTGACTGTCGTTCAAGGCAGGAAGCCGGGGAAACAGCAGAAAGAGAAAAAAAGCATAACAGGAAACACTCCAAGAAAGTGATTCTAGCAACACATGGTATTTCGCTGAGTCATCAGATTGTATAACGTCCTGCAGGAACTGATATCCCAGTGAATAGCAGCTTTTCCTGTTTTTTTCTAGTTGTGGCTGAAATCGCAGTCCAGAGAGTCAGGGAGAGAGGAAGAGATTCCCCTCTCCGACAGTTACTGTGCAGACAACAAATTTGGTTCATCAGACTAGGAGATCAAGTGCGAGTAGCAAAGGATTTCATCCATTTAATCTCATTGGTGCCCTTCCAAGTTTCCTCAAGAGGTTGCAAATATAGGGGGGAGGTGGGATTAGGAAACAAAGTTGATTTAAGGATTTTAAAGTGACGAGACAAAGGGCCAGGTAAGGCTTTATGTTGTTGTGTTGGCTGTTTTCTTCTTACTGCTCTTTTCAAATAACATTTTCTTCCCTTCTTTCATTTCCTCTTTCTACTCTCATAAGTCTGAACTCATGAGAAATGATTCTAAATTAATAGTTTTAGTCTTGTTAAAAGGGGAAGCATGAACTGCTTACGCTCGCAAAAAAAGAAAGAAAAGAAAACATCTGATGGTTGCTTCATGGTTTCCATAAAGTGGAATTTATTTTGAAATGTAAAATATCATATGTCTGTATATCTACATACAGCAGGTGTTGGCAATTAGGTTCAACTATGGACCATTTTTTTCCAGCATTGTTCAGTTTTATAGGTGTGGTGGAGACAAATGCCTGTAAACCTTCAATATCTTAGGTATTTGCTCATTAAACAAAGTATTGGGCAAATTAAAAATGCACAATAGTTGTTGAGATATTTCAGTCTGGACCCATGCACCGACTGACTGACATTGCCATCCATTGTTATCAGCACATATAAAGTAGATTATAACATTTATGTGTCATTTATTTAGCAGGTTTATTAGACTTGATTCTAGCACCATGCTCTGAATGACCTTTACATGGTGCATTGATTATTATTAGATGACTCAGGGTCATGTTTATTGGGGTTTATATGAGCCTCGTATATTCACTCACCGGCCACTTTATTAGGTACAAGGTATACCTAATAAAGTGGCCGGTGCTAGTACCGGGTGGTCTTCTGCTGCTGTAGCCCATCTGCTTCAAGGTTCGACGTGTTGTGCGTGCAGAGATGGTATTCTGCATACCTTGGTTGTAACGAGTGGTTATTTGAGTTACTGTTGCCTTTCTATCATCTCGAACCACACAATTAACACAGTCTGTACAGAATCCAAAGCCAGCAGATCAAAAGAAAGAGAACCGATAAAGGTGATACCTCCGACCTGTTTGGACAGCTTTCAAATCTCTCAGGCTTAATAAGAATCATTATCATTATCAAGATAGTGGTGACGATAGCATCATTTTACAACACTTTTTGCGATCTACACATTTCACCTGAAACTTGAGGATGGAAAAAGGATGCAATAAAACTACATGCTCCATTTCCTGACTTGCACTAATGCACTCTGCCTTCAGTCTAAAGTGGTGACAACACTGCTCCAGGAAACAGAACATTAATGTGTTGGTCTACAAATTCTTCTCTGCATACTGAAAGTGTCAAGATAAGATGCTACATAACAGGAAATTCAATTTGTTGTCATGTTGATAACAGGGTTTATTTCGCAACAATGACCGTCTCTCTGTAGATTCTCCCGCTTATTACACGGCTACTTAATTAAGAAATCAATAATTTGACACAAAAATGGTCCTCCAGACTCCGAGATCAGAACTGCGTCCATAGCAACAGTCTGTTATGCATAGCAACGGTCTGCTTTAAAGAAATAACAGACCGTATAATGCTGTGATTGACCAATCAGAATTGAGTATTCAACAATGCCGTGTCATAAAGTATGTTATAACCCATTAATTAAATGCTTAGATTCAGATTACGAATGCTAAATAGGGGCCTTAAAGTAAAAGGGTTGACATGATTTTGATTTTATTGTTATCTTATACTTAACATTTGCTCTTATTTACTCTTTGACAACAGAAAAGAACAGAAAACAGTGTTTGATGATTGATTCTTTTTATCACGACGTTCGCCGATTGTGTCTTCTGTTGAATCGCTCACTGTGATTAATCAAAGACAATCCGCTACACGATTAAGTTTTAGAAATGAAGATTAAAAAAAACGGATAAAGATCCAGATTGTTTCCTGGTGCTGAGGCTTACAATGTACTGCGTTGGCTTAGTCATTCAGGTAGTAAATTACATTTGCACAGTGGTTAATCAACTACAGACTGTTGTTTCAATGTGACGCACTGAGATTTTATAGTCTCAGAGGCGGAAGAGAGAGGACTCAATGTGTAACAATGATTAATAGGCAAATATGTAGGAAAAAACATAAAATACTTTATTTGATTCATTTACAGCATTTAACAGTTTATCCATGGTGCAAACACAGTACGACACCACGGCTCAAAAATAAATAAAACCCTTCCTTAAAAATAAATACCAACCACACAACTCAGCAGTTTGAGCACACTTACAGAACAGTCTCTCGATTAATGCTGATGGATTTATATCGGTCCAACAGACTTGCGTGTTTCTTTGAGACTAAAATAACACAAAAAGAAAATTCAAACAAGGCAGGTCGATCAACCAAACATTCACTCCAACACCAGGCTCTGTGCACAAGAGCAAATCTAAACCTCCAGGAGATATTTCACAAAACAAAACACATAGAGTCCCATTGCAGCAGCATCTCATTTCTTCCAACATTCAAAGACAAAAAAAAAGGAGGATAAATCAAATTTTTTTTGGGGCATTTTCTTCTTGTCTGATGGAGCCAAAAAACAGTCTTAGTTTAGTATTCAGTAAAAAGTGTGAGTAACAAGGCGTACCTTATTGTTATTTGTTGGATGATTTTATCCAAAGGATGTTACTACAATGCCAAAATTCCAGATGTGTTTATTGCAGATGTGATGTCTCCTGTGAGAATTAAGAATGCACAGATACCGATACCGGATATCAGGCTGATACCGACTCAAATCAGGCATCGTTGACAATGGGGCCATCTATTAAATTCAATTCTATGTTTATATATAATAAACATTATATACTGGATTTTAATTCCTGTTGAAGTTTTCACCAATTTGTTGCTGCATTTAAAAAAAGGTTTACACTTGAACTGTTATTTTTGAAGTTTTCTCACCTAGTTCCTGGTGTAGGGTTTATTTTTTTAATGATAAATAATTCACTAAATTTACAGTATATCTATGTATTTTTTTGTTACATTCTGTTTTACAAAGTTAGGAAAACGATGTTTAAGTCCAGCCTGATGTTGTCATACACATAAAAGAATGATCCCAGTCACTTCCACACAATGAGACATACAGATTATGAATTAAACACTGGTATCGGTACTCGGTATTGGCCGATACCCAAAGCGCAGATATCGGTATCTGGACACATTGAAATATTCAGTCATTAGAAACATCCAAGTCGGATCGGTGCATCCCGAGTAAGAATCAAACCTACTGCATTGATCTATCGATTGAACTTTAAAAGGCCACTTTAAATGAACTTTTAGACTGCAAAAAGACACTGAATTGGTAGATCAATGCTGCATTAATCATCACAGCCAGCTTTTGAACATTTGATGATACATTACATGTTACAGGTAGTTGTGCGCACATCCTGTCCTATATATCCAAGGTACGGGATGGGGAGTAACTGCACGCTGAATTAAAGCTCCCAAAACTTAACTGGTCGGATCAAAGGCTTGTTGTTTTGACCATCTCGGGACGGATATGTCGGTCTGTCCGTCCACCTCTTTGGTCCAGACTCAGATTTCGCACCCGATTTGACTGTTATCAGACCATAGGCGTTATCGGTAGTTCTAAGCACCATAGATGTGGGTCAAGAGGGGCCTACTACACCAACTGCTTTGTAAAAGTGAAAGTGAAACTTTAAAGCAACACGTTCCAACACGTAAAACTGAATGTTATGTTTTGAACACAAACAAAAAGGCTTCTTTAGGTTTAGGCAACAAAACTACAACTACTTTAGGTTTAGGCAAAAAACCCTGGTTAAGTTTAGGGAAAACATTGTGTTTTGGCTTAAAATGACTACGAACACAAAGACAGATACACGTTGTTGCTTTCACACAGAATGTGAACTCCAGTCTCCTGGGTGAAAACCATGCGTTTCATGTCCCATCGATCGTCCCCGACCTCCACCTCTTAGAGTTTCATGCTGTCTATACTACAGCGTCTGACTTCCGCTTCTGTCATCATTACTACAGTTAAAGGTAGAGGTCGCTGTTGTGTTCTTTTATACCTTCTGTCGATGATCTACCATGTGAATGGATGCTAAAACCTACTAGTGGGTGGAGTAGGCCCTTATTGACCCACATCTATGGTGCTTATAGCGACTGCTAACGCCTATTTAATAGCCTGACAACAGTGTAATAAGCTGGATTTCTCAACAACTATTTCTTTGATCACCATTACATTTTGTACAGACATTTATGGTTGTCAGAGGACTTAATCCTACTGACTTTGGTGATCCACTGATTTTTCCTGTAACGTCACCAGTAGGTCCCATCAGGAAAAATCTGATTTTTGGGTCAAAATGTTGCCCCAGTTGTGGAAGCTTTAAAGGAATATATAAACATCTTGGGAAATACACTTATTTGCTTTATCACAGGGAGTTAGATGAGAACATTGTTACAGAGTGGTATCAATCTTCTCATCCAACTCTTGGCAAGGAAGTGAATAAGCATAATTTTCCAAATGAACTATCTGATTAGAGTGTTCATTGAACAAAGCATACATTCACAATGCAATAGTGCATTTCTTTTACTGACAAACCCAAGAGTGTGAAACTCCTGAAGGCCAAGAACAAACCACTGGAACGCCAGTTTTTAGTTACATTATTTTGGAAAGTAAAAAACATCTATAATATTGCAAAAGAATGGTTTGGATTGCAGTAAGAAGAAACGTTGAGAGATAAAGTGCAACTAGACAATAAAATAAAAATCTACAGTAGCACTGCACCTAAGATTTATCTTCAATCAATCGATTAACCGTTTGGTCTGTATAATCTCAGAAAATACTGAAAAATGAAAAGTGTCCCAGTTGCTTCTTTTGTCTGATCAACAATCCAGAAACCAAAATATATTTAGTTTACTGTCATAGAAGAAAAAGAAAAGCAGAAACTGGAACCAGCAGATGTTTGGCATTTTAACTTAAATGATAAATCAATTATCAATAGTCGCTGATTAATTTTCTGCCGATTGACTAAGCGATTGATAAACTAATTGTTTCGTACAGGTCACATTTCCACTGACCTACAGTTGTAACGTAACTGGTAACCTGCTGAGCAAAAAAGGTTCATAACAGGGTTCGAAAAATACGGCAAAATATACGAGTTCATCCGTGCTGCTATTCAAAGCACAAAAAATGTTTGTTCAACAGAATATAAAAAAAACATCATAATGAACAACAAAGAGAAATTCTGGAGGGGGGCACGAGGGCTGAAAGTAACACTTCTTCAGATCAGAAGTAACTGTTTGAACGCCTTTCCCCACATCTGAACTCTGATATCTACCACCGGGTCATTTCTCGAGTGATTCTACCCTGCAGAGGGAGTTGGGACACGACAGGGTGATGAGCTGGGTGTGTTGTCATGTCATCCTGTCAGCCCTGAGGTCACTGCAGGGGTGGAAACAGCATCAGGTGAAGCCCAGTTAGCTCGCCATCTGTGTCGCACCTTCTTCATTCACCGTCCAAGTCCAGCTTAAGCAGAGTTTCCTGGCGGCAGAGAAACATTCGGCTTAGTCGACATACTGCACCACAATAAGCCTTTAACCCGACGGGAGTGGGTCAAGTTGTGTTTAACTGGGAAGCTACTGGAGTGCTTTTTAAGAAAAACAGATATTAAAATCACAAAAAGCTAATTAACAGTAGAATCCAATTCATACTGGATTTGTTTTTATATTTGTGAGTTAAAGGGGACACATGAAAAGCTCAACTTTTTCAGTTGTTGTACACATACATTTAGGTATCTTTAGTGCTTATCAAAATACAACACCAAAAAAAACATTTAACTGTACATTTTTAACAGTAAACTTCACTGAAAATTAAAATACAATCACTACCAACAGTAAACAAAAATATACAAAATTTAGATAAAAATATAATTTTATAAAAATGCAGCCTATATAAAAATATATATATTTTTAATGGAACTATAATAAATTAAACTAATTAAATTAAGTGTGGACAAGACTGTATTATGAACATAAAATTAATTTAATTTATTATTTTCATTATTGATTAGTCTACTGATTATTTTCTTGATCACTCGAATGATCATTTGGTCTACAGGATGTCAGCAAAAATCTAAATTGCTCATCACAACTTCCAGGAGCGCGTGGTGATATCTTAAAATGTCTTGATTTTCAGATATTCAGTTTACTATCAAAGAAGACTAAGAAAAAAAATAGGAAATATTCACATTTAAATGACATTTAAGTACATTTTTGGTTAATAAATGATTTAAACAATTAATCATTTATCATATACCAGTACTCCTTTGGCATTTCTGTAATACAGCTTGTTACTTATCAGGTGACATATACAACTGTACTGAACTAAAATTAGCTGGTAATATTGGCCTGAGTGATGCATTGGGCGCGTTCTTATTAACAGTCAACAACATATTGAAATATTTATTCATTAGAAAACTCCCAAGTTAGACAGGTTATGTAGCAGTTAAGGCATTTCAAAGTTTAACGTTAAGCTGATCACTGTTCCTTATAAACATAGCTGCATTTCAATAACATGGTTTGTATCAATTAGACGTGATCGGGGACGATCCAGCACCTCTTAACGTGACCTTAACCTATAAAAGCACATTTATTAGACCCATGAATTTATCTGTTAAAAAGCTGGAACACAGTTTTCACCCCTCCTCCTCTCTCGTCAAAAACTACCCTTGAAGAGACAAGGCAGGAAATGTGGGTAAAGAGCGGAAAGGCATGCGGGCAGCTCTAGAGAGAACAATGTCGATCTTTTGGGCTGTGACTTTGGTCTAAGATTTCTCAACAACTATTTGCTGGTTCGCCATGACATTTTGAAGACATTCATGATCCCCAGAGGATGAATCCTACGGACTTTATTTATTTTTACAGAAATATCTTGACAACGTTTGGATGGATTGCTATGATTTTTTTTTTTTTTACAGACATTAGTTGTGTCTAGTGGGTGATAAGTGGAGCAAGAAAATATCGATACACTTGAGTATCGCAATATTATATATTATAATATTTGTGATACAGTATCGATTCTAAAAAAAAAAAAACATTGATTTTTTAATTAATAGTTTACATGCAAAGATTCATGGCAAACAGTGTTTCATTTGACTTACTTCATTTGTCTTCATTTCACAAAGAAGCAGCCCCCGACCGTGATCACTGTCCAACAATCGACATTGAGTATTATTACGAGTTTAAAGACACATTGAATGAAATATACAAGTTTTAATCCTGTGTGCATGTGTTGATTAATCATATATATCTGTTGTGAGATGCTGAATATGTATCAAAAAATCTGTTGAGTATTTTTACATCATCATATCTTCCTGTAGAAATATTTTTAATGATGCATAAACAATACATGTTGAACTTCGGGGCGTTACATAAATGTATCCAATCAAATGCGATTTGATATAAAACCGCAACTGACCATTAGCTAGTGGGTAGCCAGCAGTGCAATATCATAGATGTGTGTTTGGATTTCAGCTGGCAAAAACTTGTTTACATATCCAAAGAATGTGGTTGAGGTCTAAATCCTCCTGATCCAACAATGTGGGTGAGGTAAGGTAAGGTATGTAGGTGACTTGTTGCTCAAGCAGCAGTAATAAATCATCATGTAAATCAGCACACAGTATTCAACTCACTGAACAAAGGGTGACTAACGTCAGCAAGGATACAATGAAGAAGGAACCTTCTACCCTGTTGCTGCCTGCCCTGTAAACAAACTTGAGTGGATCCAACTTTATCTGTGTTGCAGCCAAAGCTCCTCTTTTATAATTGTTTCATAACGAGAGGTAAATGCCACAGGCTTATAGTCATTGAGTGATTTTGGTGCTTTAATCTTAGGCATTGAATCCTTGCAGAGACAATAAACTAGGGGTTTATATTGGGGAATATTGCGATATTCTGTTTTGTGATACTGTATCGGTTCTCAAGAACATTATATCTTTTAAGTAATAGTTTACATGCAAAGATTAACTCAGTCAATACTTTATTTGCAAAGAGATGTGCCCTCTGAAAGTAGTGCTATGATGCTGGATGTTACAGGGACTGTGATAAATGCAGATCCCACTGTTCCGATTGCATAAAAAAACTTATTTTACTCTTATTTTATGTATATGGTGGTGTGTTCTTTATACTATGATAGTTTTCCTAAAAGTTGATTTTTAAAAGAATCCCAATTACAGTATCGTAATATATTGAATCGTAACCCCTTTATCATGATACGCATCGTAGCGCCAGATTCTTGCCAATACACAGCCCTAGTAAAGAACCTTACAGAGTTGAAGTGACTTCATGAAGATGAAGGAAAATATGTCAGATAACCGTTCTGCACTGTACTTAAGAAGTCGACTGCCAATGTCTTGTGAACCGGGAGGTTTGTGTGGAGGTCAACAGCTCCATAGATCCATCCATATTTCTCTACAGGTCCGCATCGTACCGTAACCAACCACTTTTTACTTTTTAACTAATCCCCGTCCACATTACTGAAGCTAAAGATGCTATAAACTTCTGTTTCACTTTGACTTGAACACAAAAAACTCACCAGCCTCATCAGAGCTGTGTGGGTGTGATTGGATTTGATCGTCAGTGCAGCCTAACAACCCAACAACTGTCCTCAGATTTTGATTCAAACGTAGCTAAACCCAGAGATGTTTGACATCACTTTTTGCGAACTTCAAACCGGTGAGTTGAGCACAGACGGAAACACAAATACAGAAAGCTCTCATGCAAAACAGCCAAAACTGTTCCAACTTTGACAGAAAACTTTGTGTTCATGGACCCTTCAACTCATTATAACAAAGCTGATTGAGAAAATAAGTTTTCAGGGCCTTTAAAAACAAAGACATTCTAGAGACATCATATAAAGACATCTCTTTTAAAAGTTTTCTTCACTCGTTAAATGTGCCTGTCGTGTTTGTCCCGTGTACAACCCCGGTCACACTGGGAACGTCAGCAGCGCGTGATGGCTGTGGAACCTGTTTATCGCACAGTTCCTACATCAACTTTACCTGACCCTACATTTACTGGAAACCTCAGTAAAATCAGATTAAGAGTAACATGAGATGAGAGTAAGATTCCACAAATATTTTGTCAAAACAAAACTTCACCACATGGCCAGAAAACCTCCTTTTCTTATCTTATCTTATCTTTTTTTGGTGTGATCGCGGTTCACAGCAAACTTCTTTTGACAGTATGTTGGCATCATACCAGCAACTTTACAGTTTCAATGTTTGTATCAGTAAAATATGTCACAGACCCGAAAAAAAAGTTAATATTTAAAAAGGGACTGTTTGTAACTTCTTACTTGTATAAATCATTGTGGGTCGGTGTCACATGTGCGCTCGCGTGTGGCTACGCTGTTCAGACTCAAGACTCCAACACAAACTACACGGAAGCACCAAAATCGCAAAGTTCTATCTAGTGAAGCCCGTCTTGCAAAACAGTGTTGGCCGCGGTCGGAGGACGCGGGGGAGACCGTAGCTTTGGTCTCCAGGGTCGGAGTCTCTGCTGTACTCTGCTCCTCTGCCTGCTTTTCTTCACTCACACGCGGCGCTTGTTCTCACTCTTTCGCTCCACCTCACGTGCATGCGCGCACACTACACAATGCAGAAGACTTCGTAGCTCTGAGGATATCTAGTGAATGTACAGTGGACGTTTGTGCAGAAATAAATGCTGCAGCTCCTCCAGACCAACAGAGGTTTCCCGTGTCTTGTGAAGTGACGGGGCTCCGCAGCGAGTAACGTCATCGTCTCCGACCGGGTGCCGGTGTCTCCCCTGTTCCCTCCGGCCGCGGTCGGGAGGCTGAGGCAGGAAAAGCCAACACTAAGATCAGCAGTGATTCATGGAGAGACCTTCATCTGGTCAGCTAACATTACTGCCAAGCAGATGAAATATAGAGTGATATTGTGGTTTTAGCTGACGTGTGTCACCTCACTGTTTTGATGGATGCTCACTCACATTCACGTAGCCGGTGCACACGGGCAAGCGCGAGCAACAGGACGCTGACTTTCGTTGACTTAACGGCCACAGATGTCGCTGTGACAACCATTTTCTGATTCTCACAAACAGTCCCTTTAATTTGATCTCAACACTACCTGGTTCTCTTTCAAAATAAAAGCCCTCTTGCCTTTTTTCTGTGGACAGAATTGCTTCATTTGTTAACACAAGGCTTTTATTCTGAAATATTTGCAGGACATAAATAGGACTCCATAAATGAATAGAGTACCGGCTTTTAATTGTGGATTAATACAAATGAGCACACGCTCCTAACCCGTTTCTGTCTAAAAATAAATATAAATGACATTTATAATGAAATGAAATGGCCATAATAAAAGGCAACGCTATGTAGAAAAAAAGGGCTGGCAGTAGCAGTGCACGTTCCCAGTGTGTCCTGGATGTAAGAGTTTGCCACAGCCTCCAAAATAACCATGAAGTGGAAAATAAACACCTCTTTTAAACGGTTATATATATCTCAAGTGTACACATGTGAAGCTGAATGAATGAATGAATGGTATCTCCTCTCTGAAGACGAATGAAGGTGCCTGTGTCTGTGCTTATTTTATATTTGTGTGTGTGTGTGTGTGCGTGCGTGCGTGTGTGTGTGTGTGTGCGTAAACTTCTCTTGCCTTGACGAGACATGTGTTTGGATCCATGTGTGCCCCCTGGATGATGAGTGGGTCCTGGGACTCTTTGAGGGAGAAGCTCTGCTCAGTGAGAGACCTGGACGGCCTGAACTCCTCTCTCCACCACCACAGAGCCATTCCCACCAGCAGCACACTGAGGAACACTTGGAAACACACACAAGAAGTGAATCACTTCCTCTGCAGACATGACAGATGGTACCTAAAGAAGTCAACTTTCTGCAGGTCACCCCCCTCACCTCCTCTGAGTGGCTGTTATGACTGAATAAAGCTGCAATACCAGGAGGGACGTTTGAGAAAAAACTTCCCAACACATAAATATACAGTATACTATAACAATAATAATACACTTTACTTGTAGAGTGCTTCTCCAGTAACTGAAAGACGCTTTACATGATAAACTAGGTAAATAAATATACATGTAGCTCAAAACCAAGGAAGTAATAATATACTTAAAAAAAAAAGCCCGAAGACACAGACTGGTCCTTTAAAAGTTCAAAAGCACAAGGACTTTCTGTTGACTGTTCTGTAATGTTTTATCTACCAAATCGTTAAATGTGGCAATGTTTGCAACCATTGCGTCACATTGTTTTTCTTCTTTATAGTCTTTAGTAGTCGTTATAAACATATGTCTGAATTCTTAATACATCTGTATGTGGAATCAGTTGCGCAACAACTCTTTAAGAGTGTGAATGCACAATAACAGATGCTGATTGTTGCATGCTTATGACTCAGCGGGGAGTGACCATGTCGACCTCAGTGTATGGTGACGTCACATTTGTATCTCACAGTAGAAAAATTCAAGTTACATCAAACTCATGCAGCTGGGGAACTGTAACTAAAAGGGAATCTGTAAAAGATAAATATTAATGTAATTTTTATGCAATATTTGATTATGAGTCATTGTTACAGCAAAGATGTGCCATTAACAAGCTCTAAGGGTTAGGGCAGTGGTCCCCAAACTTGGGGGGTGGGACCCCTAAAGGGGGGCCCAGAGTAATAAAAGGGGGGGCGCGGCAAGGCTAAATATCAATGATGCATTGTTCTGCAATGGCCTCAGGGGGGATTGAGAACCACTGGGTTAGGGTATGTTACACCCGCCACAAAGCGGCGCACAGAGCAGCACAACTGTCATTAATAGTTTTAGACTGACACAGTTGTCATTTTCACGCCCACGTTGTGTAAGTATCAAATGTACTTGCGCCCATCTGTGCGCCCATGGGTGTGTTGGTCTTGAAATGTGGTGTGATCAGGCGCATTGCTATCCTGAGGCAGCAGAAAGCGATAGCGCCATTGACCAACAAAAACCTGGTCTAAAGACTGGCACGGTATTTTCCTGCTATTTAAGGGGCGCATTATTCAGATAGTAAGATGTGTCTACACAAGCAGCTTCACAACATGCGTACACTCTGCTTGTTACACACACACAGGGAGCGCAGAAGCACTTCTCCTCCTCAGTACTTCTCCTCCTCAGTTAAATACAGTGTTGGCGCTAGAACAATGTTTTTATTTATGTTAAGGAAAACTGAAAGTTTGGGCGGCAGGTGACAATTCAAAATCTAATGATATATAATGAAGTAAGGCTGACAGGCATACGGTATTGCTCAACCTGCAAGATCATGGTGCACACACGCCTCTGTGGCGTCTCCTCTCATCATTCCTCTGCGTATGCGAGTGTAGACGTAGGCTACTTCAAAAATTTACGGGCCCTCTCCCCCTAAACGGTGGTGTTTTGAGGCTGATGGTTCCGCACGTTATGCACCGACCCTACGGCAGTGCCCGGCAGCAAGCCCGTGCATAATGCAGCACCGGAGGATTCCGCTTAGCCGCATCGGAAAGCAGTACAGTTTTAATTTTTTATCAATACATGTTTATCATATTTAGCTTAGTGCTCATTATCATATAATGAATTTCGCCCCCCTGCGCCGCCTGCACCGGTTAAATAAGTAATCGGTGCATTTGCTCATATGCAGTCAAATGGAGTTGTCGATGGGCCAGAGGAACGGGAGCGGGCGGTGGCAGATGGTCCACCGGCCAGGCATCACATACATCTGCCCGCGCACTTCCACTTCAGGAACGAGCAGATCCGTTTCATCAGCAGAAAACGGCTCGTTTCTCCAATTTGCCAAATCTGCCTTTTAAATAGCAATGCGGCAACGCGCAGACTGAATTGGCAGACTTGTGGTCCTGTGTGACAGGAACGTGGACATTTCTAACAATAGGTGATAAGTGAAAGATAAGATGATAAGATCAGGAGATTTTCTGGACAAGATGATAAGATCAGGAGATTTTCTGGACATGTGGTGAGGTTTCGTTTTGACAAAATATTTTAGTAGAGAAAAAGTTTCTTACTGATAAGAGAGAGGATTCCAGCGAATGTAGGATCAGATAAAGTTGATGCAGGTACTGTGCGGGAAATGGCAGGAATTTGAGTGCAGCTGAACTCTGGATTCTCAGACAGCAGGTCGACAACGCACTCGTGCTCGCACACCGTCCTGGTATGTCCGCATACAGAAGACCCTAAGAACCAGGTGAAGGTACACTCAGTTGAGAGGAATCAATGACTGCAAGGTGGCATTACTGTGACTCAAAGGCCAGCTGCACCAAAAGAGCCATCTTTCTTCAATACATTTGCACCCATCTGTGCGCTCATGGGCGTGTTGGTCTTGAAATAAGGTGTGGTCAGGCGCATTGATCTTCTTACAAAAACAAAACTTTACACTCCTTAGCAAAATCAGCATTAAGTCTAAAACAAATAGTTAATTTATGTGACTGGTCATACCGTTTGGTTGGAGAACAGGCTGAATGATGACCACACCACCCGGTGAGGTGATGTTTGACAGCAGAACTTGGAGGTCGCCGCCGTTGTGTTTGTTAGCTCGGCAGATGGAGCGCGTCACTTCTTCACTCCAATATACAAAACCCTGAAGCAGAATGGTCAGAGTGAGCAGAACTGTTATTTCACAGCAAAAAAGTGTTACTTTTATTATCAGTTAAAGGTTGAATTAAAGGTGCCCGCGGTAAACAGTTGTGTTTATATACAGTGCTTCTAAACTGAATGCAGCGCATCCATCTTTGAGGCCTAACAAACGTGTTGAATCCATTTCCTTCCTTAAAAAGGTACAGTGTGTAGGATTTGGTGGCATCTAGCGGTGTGGTTGCAGATTGTAACCAACCGAGTGCCCCTCAGCTGCGGTGACGTGAGCCGCCAAGTGCAGGTTTGCACTCTGCGGTTCACGTTACCGCAGTTTCACAAGCGTGTCAGAGAACTACGGTGGCCTTCCGGTAATGGGAAAACACTAAAGTCTCTCTCTAGAGCCAGAGTTTGGTTTGTCTGTTCTGGGCTACTGTAGAAACATGGCAGAGCAACATGGCGGACTCCACAAAGAGGACCCGCTCCTTATGTAGATATAAACGGAAAACACAACGATTCTTAGTTTCAGGTGATTATACACTAATGAAAACATAGTTATGATTATTATATAGATCCCGAGAAATCCTTTAACCTGATTTCTGCCTGATTTCTTGGCGCCATAAACCCTTGACCGGGTTTCTGAGGATTAATTACGTGTGCGCAACTATACGACAAAGAGAGGAGAGGGATGTTTTGCAGTGGTAACGGTATGAGAGGGATAAAGGGATCCACATACTAGGTGGGCACTCACATTTTCTTTGTGCACTTTTCTTTTTATTAACCAACAGTCCACTACACACACAATGTTTCGGGCTCCGTCATCAACGCTTAACGTCCATGTGTGAAGTGATCGTGTATCATCATTTCAGGCGGCTGTGCCTCAGATGTAGCGCAGGTCGTCCTCTAGTCGTAAGGTCGGTGGTTTGATCCCCGATTCACATGTCGAAGTGTCCTTGAGTTTAACTTTTTCTTTTTTAAGATTTTTTTATTGATACGACTGTGGACAGTTTTAGAAAGGGGGAGAGAGAGAGGGGGTAACATGCGGAAATGGCCGCAGGTCGTATTCGAACTTGGGCCACCGAGGTCAGGACTCAGCCTTGTTATACGGGCGCCCGCTCTACCATCTGAGCTATCGAGGCTCTGTTGGTCTGGAGGAGCTGCAGCATTTATTTCTGCACAAACGTCCACTGCAGTGTGTAGTGTGCGCACATGCACGTGAGGTGGAGCGAAAGAGTGAGAACGAGCGCGGCGTGTGAGTGAAGGGAAACAGGCAGAGGAGCAGAGTACAGCAGAGACTCCGGCCCTGGAGACCAAAGCTACGGTCTCCCCCGCGTCCTCCGACCGCAGCCAACACTGTTTTGCAAGACGGGCTTCACTAGATATAACTTTGCAGTTTTGGTGCTTCCGTGTAGTTTGTGTTGGAGTCTTGCCTGAACAGCGTAGCCACACGAGAGCGCGCATGGGACACCGACCCGGATTGATGTAAGGTGTAAGAAGTTACAAACAGTTCCTTAAAGTTAACCACAAATTTCTCCCAAAGGCTGTGCGTGTGAATGAGTATTTAGAACCTGATGGAAAGGTTGGCACCATGTATGGCAGCTTCTGTACATTTCTCAGAATACTGCAACTTCATGCCAAGTGAGTTCTACTTTCTTGCGTGTGAACGGCACGGCTTTCTGTTATGGTTATTGAGGTCTTTGGTTTTATTCTACAGTATTCAACTTTTTTCCCAGCTAATGGGTGGCTAAAGCCTTTAAAAGGATGCATTGGGTGACATGGGTATACCATCATAGGACTGTAAAGTTGTTGTTTTTTTTTACCTCAAACACAGCCAGTCCAAAGGGCCGGTCCAAATATCCGTTAGACTCTACCACTGTTTTACGCTGACGACCCTCTAGATTTACTCTGGAGATGCTTCTCATTCCCTGGTCAACCCAGTATAGCAGCTGACGAGGCATATCTAGGGAAAGGAAATCACATGAACACATGACTCACACTATGAGCGGCCAAATTGAGCAACACTAAACAGTGATGGCAATCAGCCCTCTGACTTCTGCCAAGTGCCCACACACCCTTAAAAAGGGGAAGCTGAGGGTTTTTCCATCCGCATAGATGTGTAGCCTAACACCTTTTGCAAGTTCAACAGAGATCCACTCTACTATTATCCAGGTGAAATGTCAGAACATACCCAGAGAGAGAGCGGCAGGGTGGCGTATTGAGGAAGTGACCAAATCCATCCTGTCCCGACCGTCCAAGCTTGCTCTCTCAATCTTTGGGGAGCTGCCACACTGAGCCCAGAAGAGCAGCCTGAGAAAACAGAAGCAGCTGATGAAAAATGAAACAGAGTTTTTGCAATAAATTTCTTGCTTCTTCCTGTTTTTAAATATTCTTTTGTAAGGTCCCCTTTCTTGCATCTGTCTTTTTATGTGTATTTTTCATTTTCTTGAAACACATTGTATTGCACCTTTTTCTATCAAATGTGGTGTATAAAAATTGTATTAGTATTATCTAGTGCTGTCAAAATTTAAATTAGTTATGACGCCACTAGTTTCTTTAAAGCAATCGATCTTCCAGAGGGCTCAGCGGACTAGAATACATGATGAATCCATCATTACCAATCATGTCATACTGGCTTGTCGCTAAGGAGGTTGAATAACGCTCCAAAGTTATGTTAAATTTTGGCGAGGAAAAACTGGCATGGTCATATTCAAAAGCCATATACCTCTGACCTCAAGATATGTGAATGAAAATGAGTTCTCTGGGTACCCACGAGTCTCCCCTTTACATGCCCACTTTCTGATAATCACATGCAGTTTAGGGCAAGTCATAGTCAAGTCAGCACACTGACAGCTGTTGTTGCGTGTTGGCCTTGACTTTGCCATGTTAAGATTTGAGCATCTTTTTATGCTAAATGCAGTACCTGTGAGGGTTTCTGGACAATATTTATCTGTTTTGTGTTGATAATTGATTTCCAATAATAAATATATACATACATTTGCCTAAAGCCAACATATTTGTCCACTCCCATGTTGATAAGAGCATTAAATACTTGACAAATCTCCCTTAAGATACATTTTGAACAGATAAAAAATGTCTGATTAATTTGCGATTAACTATGGACAATCATGTGATTAATCACGATTAAATATTTTAATCGATTGACAGCCCTACTATTATCATTATTAAAAGGATAGCAGAAGCTCTAGGTTTTAAAAAACAGGTCGGAAAGTCATTCAGACTGCTTTTTTAATCCAAGTTGCCAAAAGGTGCTTTAAAGAGGACCTATTGTGCTTTCCCCCTTTCCTTTAGTGTGTTATAGTTTTTTATGCATGTAAAAGGTCTGCAAAGTTATAAAGCCCAAAGTCAATGCTGAATGGAGTTACTCTCCTCCACAGAAACAGTGCTCCTGAACTGCCTGAAACGCCTCGCTTGAAGTCCCGCCTTTTCTTCTGTAACGTGGTGATGTCACCAAATAACACATTTGACGTGTGTTATTTGGTGACATTAACGTGGGGATGTCACCAAATAACACATACGCACAATACCTGCCTAGTGGCTAGTTTGGCACGCTCTTAAACAAAGCTAGTTAGAGCGGAGCTGGAGCGGAGTACGAACAGTCTGGTTCGGTTGACCAATCACAACAGAGTGGGTCAACTGAACATTAAAGCTTGTAAACATGTTCTAGTAGAAACCCAAAATACAAGTATGCACCTGAAAATGACCATAACAGGTCCTCTTTAACAAAGAAAAAACAAACTATATTTGAGTTGAGAACAAAAAGCGCAACTACCATTACTGTGCAGCTGCCATCTGTTAACGTATGTATTGCTATGAACCATATTGCCTCTCCCTGGGTAAACATATGCTTAAAAGACGTGTGTTTAACCACCTCTTAAAACCTGGGGAAAAGCTTTTAAACAAACAAGCAGTCATTTAAAGGTCATGACGCAACAATATGTCATCATAGCTAAAGCTTTTAATAATCCTTCTGACGTGAGTACACTGAACCTCCTTGATAATGCTGTTAACTTTTAATGAAATAATACATTTAAAAGGGACTATTTGTAACTTTCAGAAATGCTTGTTAACAGCGACACCTGTGGCCGTGAAATCAACGAAAGTCAGCGTTGGGCTCGCGCTTGCTCGCTCTAAATATACCTGAACGAGCATCGCTCAAAACAGTGAGGAGACACACGTCAGCTAAAACCACAATATCACTCTATATTTCAGCTGCTGGGCAGTAATGTTAGCTGACCAGATGAAGGTCTCTCCATGAACATGATTTAGATCTGATCCTAGTGTTGGCTTTTCCTGCCTCAGCGCAGGCTGAGACAGCGGGGCTCTGCAGCGAGTCTTCCTGCTCTCTCCGCCCGCAGCCGGAGAGAGCAGGAAGACACCGGCACCCGGTCGGTAACGAGACAACAACGTAACTCGTTGCAGAGCTCCATCACTTCACAAGACACGGAGAACCTCTGTTGGTCTGGAGGAGCTGCAGCATTTATTTCTGCACAAACGTCCACTGCAACTTCACTAGATATTCTCAGAGCTAAACTAACTCTTCTGCAGTGTGGAGTTAGCGTGCGTTCACGTCTAGAGGTGGAGCGAGCTGAGCGAGAACGTGCGCTGTCTGAGTAAAGGCAAGCAGGCTGAGGAGGAGAGTACAGTGGCCACACGCGAACGCGCATATGCGAGCGCGCATGTGTCCCGACACGGTACATTTATACGCTTAAAAAGTTACAAACAGTCCCTTTAAGTAAACGCCTGGGCCCTCCTACCCTTGGAGAGGATCCACAGCCACCGCAGAAGGTTTGTCCAGTCCTGTGATAAGCTGACGCTGAGCCGAACCGTCCAGCAAGCCAACGCTAACAGAACTGCTCTCCATACTGGTCCAGTAGAGGAGCTGGTGGATCCAGTCCACAGCCAGGCCCGACACTGAACCCCGAACTTTCAGCACCAACACCGAATCCTGCGGCCTTCCATCCACGGAGACCCTGACAAACATCCAGGGGTGAAAGAAACAAATATAAAACATGGTGTTCATTCAAAGTTCTGTTCAACCAAATCCTGACTATTACGATGCATGACTGCATCCTTCAAAGGGTTCATTCATCTCAAAAACTTTATAGCAAAATGCAACCCAATTACTACGGTCTTCCACGTTTGTTTTTAGCCGTGCTAGTGGCTCGAGGGATGGCAGTGTTGAATGATCGGTTCACCACTTTCACCCAGACTGAAATATCTCATCAATGGATGGGCACATTTTATACAGATATTCATATTCAGAGGATGATTGATGAAAAATGAATGAATGAAAACTGATGAATATTAGCCCAGTTTATTTACACAAGTTCACACTAGGCGAAATACTCAGTTTTCTTTCCTGAGATTTAAAACTAAAATAAAAAGTAGGCCTATATAACATAAAAAATGCTGTTGCGGCATACTTATTATTTTGTTATTTTTATTCTGAAAAAGTCACCAGAATCTAGAAAACAAGCTCTCTGAAACCCAATTTTTGTCTGTCCCTGTCAAATAAACTAATAAAAGAAATAATTATAAAGTAAATAAATGCCCCCTGTAGAGGTATTACAGTCATGTCCAGGTATGAAAAGACCCTGGAGGAAATTACCCCCATCTGCCTAGGGAATATTGAGTTGCGACGGTCACATCCCCTGAGCATTGCTTTGGCTTTGGAAGGTAATATATAGAGCGGTGTGTGGTGGCTACAGCTCCGCTCTGTTACCTGTATACGGAGCCTCGTCCTTGCCAGGCCCAGTACAGTGTTCGGTTAGAGGCCAAAGTCGCCACTGGTCCTGGTCCTGGTAAATGCGGAGCCAGTTCCCTGTACTCAGTGCCAGTGGTGCTTATCCATTGTATTCCTTTAGAAGAGGTGAAAACCAGCGTAGCCTTATCCCCTGGAAAGACACACAGAAAAAAACAACACATTATGTTCTTGTGTCATTTATCATAACTAAAGATGACAGAAATGTATTTAAAAAAGCATTCACATCCAGACGATAAATACTGACTAAAAAATATGTAAAGGACGGAAAAATGGAGTCCGCACACTTGATGCTGCTCCCATGAACATTTAATTGATTACCACCAGAGAGGTTTCGAGCGTTTAAAGAAGAGCCAGATGCACAAAACGTCACCGGTGGTAATACTGTAAATGAAATGCTCATGGGAGCAGTACGTAGTGCGCGGACTCCATTTTTCCGTCTTTCATAAAAAAAGATGTCCTGAGCTGACATTGCATCGATTTCATTTTATTTAAATGTAACAATGCCTACATGTATTGTCCCTGTCAAATAAATGAATAAATAAATTTGAAATTCAAAGTGTAAGGGCTCCTTTTCTCCATGCTAGTTCTCAGATGTGTATCAAACTAACATCTATTCAGAATGGAAGCGAGGCATGCTTTTATTAAAAGTGGAAGAAGTTGCTAAAATATCTGAAAAGATTTCAAAGGGAAAAATGAAAGCAGCACAACCTGTTAGCCACAACACTGTCAAGTAACACGTTAACAGGAAAGAATAGAAGGAAGTCACTTAGGTAAAACAGAGACTTTGGTAATGTAGGAACTCTCAGGTTCATGTTTTGGCATCACATAAAAAAAAAAACATTCTCTAACACAATGGAAAGGACGTCATTCAGTGGACTGATTGATGTTGTAAAACATATTTGTACAGCCACACTGTAAAGGAGTCAAAGTTAACTAAAGGTGGAACCAGTCCTGACTGAGTGTACTTACCAATCATCAGGTCTCAAACCTGAACAAACCTCCACTATACCCCACTGATAAAAGACACCATGTGCAAACATGCATTCTAGAGAGTTCTTGTGCAAATATAATGACTTCATGTATTTATGGTAGGGCTCTCAGCTGTGTGATACCAACCCTTCACACCATGTGCTCTGTTAGTCCGGTTTTGAGGGACATGTTTAGTGAAAATGGTTTCAATAATGTAGAAGTTCTATGTTGTTATTAAACCAGACACTCTACGCAGTAGTGATGTGAAAAATATCAAAGTTTGATACTGAATAATTGAAACGGTTTCAATACTCATTCTTTTATGTATGTACACAATGTTATGTACACAACCTCCAGTTTTCAATGGAATTGTGACTTGTGTTTTCCTCCATTCACACCACCCTCACACCCTGCAAATAAAACAAATACGAGCAGGAAAGTCCTGGTATCAAACCCCGGACCTCTGTGGTCAGAGAGACAACCTTCGTGTTGTCAGTGGCTGGTTACCAGGTGCATTGTTAAGTTGTTTCTCACCTTTGGCCTTGCACTCTCTGGTGGTCTGATTCATCTGGTAGTCATGGTTGCAGTCGCAGGTGAGGCTGCCGTTCATGTGAACACACAGCTGATCGCACACATCGCTCACCAGGCATGCGTCGACCTCTAGATGAAAGAACGGACACTTGAAAAGGAGTTTCAGGGACGGCACATAGGAATGTGTTCAAACAGTGTCCGGTTCCCATTATCTCATAGCAAAAATGGTAATTTTGTGCAATGGGTCAGGACAAATCTTTATAAACTGGTGATGTAAAACTGGTATCAAGCGGGCTGCCTCTCACCCTCACACTGGCTGTCCCCGACCAGCCTCATGTTGTCGGGGCAGTCACAGTGGAAACCCATTCGCAGGTCCACACACCGATGAGAGCAGCCGCCATTATTGACCTGACACTCGTTCTGATCTGCAAAAAAAAACAACATCCCATCATCGTCAGTGATTTCATACAAGGACGGGTGTGTAAGCTTTTTTTGTTCATGTTCAAAAATGAATATCAGATGTTGATTGGCATTTATGGAAAAGCTAAAGAAAAGTAAAAGTAATGATGTGTGCATAATAGAAAAGTCAAATAGAAAGACACTACTCATATTTATAAAATGTGGAAATAACATTCCGATACACTCACTACGGGAAACAGCTTCCGAACAAACCTATCGAAACCTATTGTTCGTAACCACAAGCGAATTCCGGTGTAATTGCTTTTTGTGCTGTTTTTTTGGCAGTGAGTAAAAAGTATCCATCCACAAATCATTAAACAGTGCTTGCTTTGTCGTCAGGGATGAGCAGTAAATAAGGCTAATCTCATCCAGTTGGCTCAATAAACCAGTTGGCTCAATAAAAGGGACAGATTGTTACAGTTATTTATAACTATAATTACTGTATGTCTTATTGTTCTTTGCACCTGTTCTTGTTTGTGTGAAGCACTTTCAAGTGCACTGGTGCTGAAATGTGCTATACAAACAAAGCTGCATTACACTTGTACACATAAAGGCTGCAACTTATGATTTTGATTCTCGATTAATCTGCTGATTATATTTTCGAATTGTTTAGTCTATTAAATGTAAAACAAATGTCAAAAAATGTCAAAAGGTGTTGTCTTCAAAAGTTTTGTTTTGGGCGACCAACAGTCTAAAACCTAAAAATATTCTGTTTAAAATTATGTAAAACAGAAAAACAGCAAATCATCACATTTGACAAGTTGCAACTGGATCATTTTTTGTATTTTTTCATTATTTTACGGATGCGCCGATCCGACTTTTTCAATCCCAATACCGATAGCGATACCTGGGCTTTGGGTATTGACCGATACCGAGTACCGATCCGATACCAGTGTTTAATTAATAAGCTGTATACCTGACGTTGTAGAAGGCAACATCAAGCTTGACTTAAACATTGCTTTACTAACTTTGTAAAACAAAACAAAATAAATTTACTGAATTGTAATTTATCATTGAAATAATAAATCATACACCAACAACTTGGCAAGAAAAAAAACCTTCAAAATTAACAGGAATTACAATTCAGGTGTAAACATTTTTAATGTTGCAACAAATTGGTCAAAACTTAAACAGGAATTAAAATTACAATATGTATATAGTATATAAACAGAATTGAATATCAGCCCGATATCTGTGCATCCCTGACATGCATTAGTAAGACTGCTGTGCTGCCTTATCACAGAAATGCAAATGTATTCTTTCTGTGGCGGTTTTAACCTTAAGTTCAAGCTCAAACTGTGTTTAGGAAAAAACTTTTTCTCTACCCACAGGAATTAAAGTTCAAAAAGATTTACATATCTTGATTTTGCAGCATTTCCTGATTGAGGATTCAGATTAGTTAATGACCCTGATACACATGTAAACAGGTAACAGAAAAGTCTGAGTGTCCCAGGATGCTGGAAGCCCTTCTGTAAAGCCAAGGTGTAGTGTGGAGCAGTATTACTCTGCCCTCTACTGGTTGATTAGTAAATCATCAAGTACTACATGTGGGCACTCGACTACAGCATGTGGTTGTTTAACATCTCATTCCAAAACCGCCATGGAAAGGCCTTTCCAAGATTTTAGATCCTGGTTGCAGGAACTTGTTCTCATTCAGCCACAACAGCATTGAAGGTGTCATATATCAGTATGTCAATATGAAGTGCTTGTCGAATGTTCGAACAGCATCTGAAACCCTCTCCCCCTCCACAACGTTTTACTTCCGTCGCTTTCATGTGTACAAGCCTCTAGGTTACATGGTGGAGAGGAGGTCGTGTTGCTCAGCCTCAACTGTTTGGCGACGCCTGGAAGCTGCTTGACATCCTCCTGGATCTATCTCTTCATACAGTATATGTTCACATTATATGTATACATTTTTTTTTCATATGGATTGACTATGTTGTATTTTCATTCATTGTATTTTTCCCTGTTAAAAGGTTTCTTTTGGTTAAATTGTCCTTATCCAATGAGAGGGCCGCACTGTAAAGGACAGCAGGTGTCGTATCCTGTACAGATTGTAAAGCCCTCTCGGGCAAATTTGTGATATTGGGCTGTATAAATAAAATTGACTTGAAATTGGCTACAACCAAGCGCAACAGCATAAATTACTTTGAGGAGAGACTGTCCGAAAGTGTGCTCCGTTATCCTCATTTCAACGATTATGAATGTGTTGCACAAACTAGTTTACTTGGAGCATACCTCTGCCTATAGTTGGCTTCCAACGCTGATGTTGGACTGTGCTTTTCTCAGTTTGGTGTAGAGGAACTTAACTGCACATCTATTTATGGCTTTGTGCACGGCGGCAGTCACGTTGGAACAGGAAAGGGCCTTCCCCAAACTGTCACTACAAATTTTTTGTATGCAGTACTATTAAGATTTCCCTTATTGGGACTGATAGTCAAAGCCATGTAGAAAGAGCCCCAGACCAAAAGTACACAGAAGTAAGTGCACAAGGTTGTCGACATACTTTTGTATAGGGTACTTGATACCCCACTGATCAGTTTTGTCAAAGGTCACTCACCACAGTTGACCTCGTCGCTGCCATCAGAGCAGTCTGGCGAGTGGTCACACCTAAAGGTCTGGCGGATGCACTGGCCATCTCCACACTGAAACTCAGACGCCGTACACGTGGGAGAAGTCTGCAGGCATGGCGGAGACAAATCGCACAGCTGACGAGACTCGTCCCGCCCGTCTTTGCAGTCGGTTCGCCCGTCACACAGCTTGTTTCTGGGCAGACAGGTGTCCGACGGCCCGCAGGAGAAGGAGCCAGGGGTGGTGCAGTTCTGGCAGGAAGCCTCGTCACTCCCGTCGCCACAGTCGTCCACGCCGTTGCAACGGAGATGTGGAGATATGCACCGTCTGCTGCGGCACGCAAATTCATCTTTCTGACACCGCAGGTGACCTGTGAAGATACATCAATAATTAAGTTTGTACAGCTGTCAAAAGGCTTCACTATGAGTGTTTTTACAGTATAGAGTTAGTGAAATATCAGCTTTTTTCAGACCACTAACATTACCAGAAACACTGGGGTTTCCCACATCTCGGGGTCTGATTTCTGTTTAGTGTTTTCAGTAATAAATCTCTTCAGAGCAACTCAAGAGAGCAACAATTATGAAATTATGCAACGTCAGAGTGAACTCAATTGGAGAAATGATAAGAATATGAAAAGAAAAACTGTTTGGCGAAGGACAATCGATGCAGGCAGACTAATAAATGATATATTTGTGAACACAATAAATTGATAAAGTGAAATTGACTATTAACTATGTGACTAACAACAGATCGTATCCATTTGCTCTTTTTCCTCTCAGTAAAACCAGTCTGTTGCACTCCTGAGGGGTAGAAAGTAAAAGTAAATCTTCTTAACTTTTTTCCTGGCCAGCATTCAAAGCAGTTACTTTCAGGTCTAAGTCTCACTTCCCTAACGTTTACGCAACACTGTCAATATTCATACCTGCTGCTGGCATTCCTCACATCAACAGTGCTTATCTTTAATGCCTGCAATAACATTAAATCCTTTTAGGACACTTTCTCCTGCAGAGTTTCTCTTTGCCAACGTTATGCAGCTTGTGATTCACGCTGAACACCAAATCCCTCCGGAATTCAATATCAGAGTCTCTAATTACTCCAACAGGATTATAAAACAAAAATCTGCAATGGTATTTTCCCACACGGTGCAAGAAAATGAGACGATAGTCAGTTATAATCAGCTAAAACTGCATTACACAATACTGTATGCTGAATAAGACGAGTGTAGGTAAAAGGGCACACACTCTCCAACACAATAAGTGATTGTCTGAACCTTTGACACCATTTGTGAAGGTGATGCCACTGATGGAGCAGAAACTGGGAAAATCCCCGATAATCACCTCTGATTTACAGTCCAGCTGGTGTGGATGATGTCAGTCTTGCATTTACCTTCATCATTGTCAAAACAATCATCCATCTATCCGTCCGCCTATATCTCTCAACTAAAAAGGGAAGTGCTGCAGAACTACTTAGAAAACCCCTTTAGTTAATGGGGCTTTGCTCCAACTTTCAGTTCTTTTAAATCAATGCTTAAAACCTGTCTGCAACTACCTTTTCTTGTCTGCAATAACATTTGGAATAATCCCTTCATATATTTTCATTCTCCTGTTTAATGTTGTATTTTAAGCTCGGGTTGGTAGTGCTGTTCAACATTTGCTTTTGTTAAATTAGTTGAAATTCTCATTACAGCAATGAATAAATCAAATGGTCTGACAAAAAAAGGAAAAAAAATTAATAAACCCATCCAATCATTTCATTCGGAACAAATGTAATGATTGGACGGGCTACCTACCTACCTACCTGTCTGTCTGCCTGTCTGCACGCACTCAGCCCGTGCTCTCATTGCGCGTCACTGGAGTCTTCCACAAGCTGCTAGTTTGACAGCTGTGAGTGCTAACAATAGCCATGTTCACCGTTCATTTTCATTATGATATGCTTATGTTCATAATGATATGCTTATGTTAATAATGATAAATGTGGAAAAGTGGTTTTGGAGGGAGGCCTGAAGGGACGGACTGTCAGTGTTGCCTACTTGGGGACTTTCTCGCTATATTTAGGGACTTTTGGAGCTCGTGTTGTGAGCTACTTTCATTGGAAAAGAGTTGTCAACACTGGGCTCAGTTTTTCTGTTGGATCATTTTTAAAGGGAACCCACTATGCTTTTATGCCTTTTCCTTTTCATTTAGTGTGTTTTATAATTGTTTTGTGCATGTAAAAGGTCTGCTAATTTACAAAGCTTAAAGTTACTCTCCCCCCCTCAGAATCACCGCTCCTGAAGTCCCGCCTTTTTCTTCCGTAATGTGGTGATGTCACCAAGTAACACCCTTCCATAACGGCTAGTTTGGCACGCCCTCAAACAAAGCTGATTAGAGTGGAGCTGGAGCGGAGTCCGAAGAGTTTGGTCCGGTTGACCAATCACAACAGAGTGGGCCAGCTGACCAATCAGAGCAGACTGGGCTTTTCTGAAGGGCGGGGAATCAGGAGCTCAAACAGAGCGATTCAGACAGAGAGGGTGAAAAGAGGTGCTGCAGCACAGCCAGTATGAGAAAAATAAAGCATTTTTTTAACATTAAAGCATGTAAACATGTTCTAGTAGAAACCCAAAATTCAAGTATGCACCTGGAAATAAGCATAATAGGTCCTCTTTAAAATCTAGTGTACTCTTACTAGTTTCTCAAAGCACTTTGAATTGCCTTGTGGCTGAAATGTGTTGTATAAATAAACTTGCCTTTCCTTGTCTCAAATTACTAAATCAAGAAATGCCAGTTTTGTTTGGTTTATGCTGCCAGAGGAAGAGCTTGTGAAAAAATGTGTGTGTGTGTGTGTGTGTGTGTGGTTTGGGATGGGATCACTTTGTCAACATTTTACTCACCACAGCGGTGTTCATCTGATCCGTCCTCACAGTCTGTGTGCCCGTCACACACACTCTGTCTCAGGATGCACGAACCATCGCTGCACCTGAACTCCAGCTGCTCTTTGCAGGTGGGCAGAGAGTGACCTGCAGCACCTGAAACACATACAGACAATTTACCATTACTGTACAGAGAGTCAGTGGATAAGATAACTAGTCAAAGACATCACAAAGGACAAGAGGAAAAGTCTGAAAAATCCTGACAGTTTATGTTTTGTCTTATACCATATGTTGCATTTTATTAAAAAAATATGAGCCTATAAAGTTGTCAGTACACAAAGAAAAAAATTAACATATGCTAAACCACAAAAAGACATTATCATCAAAATTTGGTATTTACTACAAAGCTTGTATATTTTTACATAATACATGCTGATATACGTTTTAAAAAAGGCCATGCCTCTGCACATGCCTCCTCCTCCTATCACCTGTGCCCAATCATGCATTGTGCATGTGCCATCAGTGTGCCTGCACTGAGTAGGCCCCCAAATACAGCAATAAGGGAGAAATACAGATGAGGAGATAATGGCTGGACTTTACTTGCTATTGATGCCTAATGGACATTTCTTTTCACGTGTGCGTCCATGGAAAATGTGAGTTTGGGTTACGTTTAATGTATTTATATTAGACTGGTGTTAATAATTAGTATCTCTGTATTTAAGCCTTTTTCTGTTTAGATAGATGCCTGTGTTATCTTAGGCTCACTTTTTGTTGCTAATGTTGATTCAGTTTTAATACTTATCACTCTGTACTGTTGTGCTTTATTGTTACAGAACCACACAAATACCCACAGATACAGAAACTGTGATGGACCTTACATTTAACACTTTGATTTCTCATTAGGGCTCATTACACACACACCATTAGCTGTCATCCATGATGGAGAATGACTCCCACCCCATGCAGGACACCATCTCAGCACTAGAGAGCTCCTTCAGCGACAGGCTGCTCCACCCAAAGTGTGTGAAGGAGCTCTATTGCAGGTCCTTCCTTCCTGCAGATGTCAGACTCTACAACCAGCACTGCTCCCAGTAGACCACTTACACACCAAAAACTGACAAATACCTGATATTTTCAGGTGGAATTTCATTTCATTCTCACTGTGCAATATCATTTCCCACTTTTGCAATTTTGTTAATAGTCTGTTTATTGTCAATACTGTATATACTGCTCCTATTTTTATACTTCCTTCTGTTTAAATGGTTCATATTTTGTTACACTTTGTTTAGCTCTTTTTTACTGTGTTAGCTGATGCATCTTGTTTTGTGCACTATCCCCTTTGCTGCTGTACACTGCAAATTTCCCCACTGCGGGACTAATAAAGGAATATCTTATCTTATTATTTTGTATGCTTTGATCTCCATCGAGATAAACAGCCTTAACTACTGTATACACTTGGACTCTGCATCTCTTCCTTTTTCTACTCTCTCACCGAGCACAACATAGCGTCCTGATCTGACACCCTGAGGCGATTGCTGCCACACCTACTGATCCATAGAACACACACATTCTCTCACACATACGTAACATACATGGTGACATAATGCCTACAAGGTAAGACTTAAGCTATTCCATATGGACAAAATAAAACCTTTTTTTCTCTTTAGTTTTGAGCTCTTCACCCGAATTACATCACATTTTCTATCATAAAAACACAAAATAATAAACAATGTCATTCCTATCAAATCAAAGTGTTTCTGTAAAGTAGTCATGCTGTAGAGAGCAATCATTCCTCTTATAGAGCTATAATGCTCAAACTTGGACTCATGGGACTGACACTTGCACAATTTCACTTACAAATGCATATTACATTTGCATATTTAGATATTAAAGTAGGTTTATATTTATAATTAATAAATTAAGAATATTTATATTTTATAATTTTTTTAATAGTCTGTTTATTGTCAATACTGTATATACTGCTCCTATTTTTATACTTCCTTCTATTTAAATGGTTCATATTTTGTTACACTTTGTTAAGCCCTTTTTTACTGTGTTAGCTGATGCATCTTGTTTTTTGCACTATCCCCTTTGCTGCTGTACACTGCAAATTTCCCCACAGCTGGACTAATAAATAAATATCTTATATATAATATATATTATATTATATATAATATATATTATAATATATATAATATATATAGTATATATTATAATATATATAATATAATATATATATATAATATATAATATATATATATATTATAATATATATATATGATCATGCTTTAGAGAATAATAATTTCTCTTATAGAGCTATAATGCTCAAACAAGGACTCATGGGGCTGACAGAGCTACACTGACACTTGCACAATTTTAAAAAAAAAATCAAATTTAGATATTAAAGTAGGTTCATATTATATATATGCATATACATTTGCAAATGCAGTTATGTAGCACTGCACTGCAGCGAAGGGGGTCTGCTAACATCCGGGATGCCCCCTCTTGTTTAATCTTTCTAGCTTTATTGACACATTTTGCACATATATTTCAGTCCAAATCTAATTGCATTATCTGGAGCAGAGTTTAGACAGGCTTCCTGTAACAATATATATTCGTTTAGCAACACTAAAAGTATGAAAACGTAGGAGTTTGTTTGTTTTGTAAACAGACTTCATTCATACTGACAGCAGGTTACTTTCCTCCCATATGGTCCCTCCTTCTAAAACAATACCTGTAAATACAAGCAGCTCTTTAACATCACATACACAAGTCATTTCAGCATCTTACCCCAGATATGACAGCAGGTTAGAGGCACTAGCAGCAGAAACAACCCTCCAAGGTGTCCCATGCTCGATGTCCTCCACGGCTGCATCGCACCGGCGCGGAAATATGACGCAATAAGTTGATTCTGTCAGTTGCGTGAAGGAAAAGTTGGTTGTTACGGTAACGGTCGTTACGGTAACGGTCGTTACGGTAACGGTGGATACCAGTTCTACTTTATAATCCATTAATAGTCACACAATTAAATTAATATCTGCTGTTTGTCATTTATTGTATTCAGTATTTTGTTTAATTGATGATGTGCAACATTTCTGTCTTAATGCACCTTTTTTTTTTTTTTTTAAATGACATGGATAATATTTTAAAATGAATTTTGTTTAGTTAAAAACACTTCCTAAACATCTCTTTCTGTTTTTATTGCGCAAATAAATTAATACACAAATGCTCCTCAATGTCAGTATGACCTTGAAACATTAGCTAACAGCATTCCCCTACTTTAAACAAGTCTTTTTCTAGTAGTAGTCTAAATATTTTACATTATATTTTACATAAATTCTTGGATATAAAACTCCTTTGTCCTAAAACTGCTCACCTTTTTAAGAGTGAAGTGTTGAGTGACTTGTCATCCAACAGCTTATATCAGTGCATATAAATGTTTGCACACCTACACAGGTGTTTCTAATCACGTGTTGATTACACCTCCTCTCAGGTTGAAGGTGAATAGCTGCATGTTGCTAAAGTCTTCCCACTTTAAACAGTCTTTGAGATGTCAGTGAAACATGCTCACACCCTGCTTACAAGAGCAACTCAAATCATCTGTGCAGGTGTCATGCAACACAAAAAAAAAACTTTGCTTTTCATTTTCAAAAGAAGTTTTTCAAGTATTCATATTTTCATGTTACATGTGTTACGGCTGCATGTGTTTCCTGCGCTTTTGTCCCTTTTCCCTTTCCAGTATCTCCGCCCAGGTGTGCTGCACTCCTCAACAAGGTGCCCAGATGTGCTGCATTTGCTTAACGAGGTTGGGAAGGAAGTGCTTAAAAGCTCCGGTGCCAGCAGCAGAAGAGGGAGGCTTCTGGTGTGGGGACTGCTGGTTCTGCTGCCTCTCAGTTTATGACTTGTTATATGTCTAAGTTAATAAATCCTATGGATTTTGAGAGTTTTAAAGGTGTCTTTTGTGGTTGGTTTGGGTCAGTGTTTAAGTGTTGTTCGCCCCAATAGGGCTGCCCAAGGGTGGGGCGTAACAAATGGGGTCAACATTTGGGGACAACAGCACAGGAAACACATACAGCCGTAACACATGGGACATAATCCAAACTCAAACTGACAGTCACAACACTTTAAAATGACAAGAAGCACTTTCTTTAATGGAAGCCTTGCCAGGTCCATCATAACAAACTTGGAGGCATTCATTTCTCACACCTGATGCTAGTTTTAAATTACAGATACTTAATATGCCAAATAAAAGGACATGAAGTTATACGAATGAGAGGCATGAGACGTCTTGCATTTCTACATGTAATGGCAGTTTACCACTAGTATCTATCTACACTGTCAGACAATTAAAGGGCAATTTTCATGTGATGCAATTGAAATTATTTTGTGGACGTTGAGGCTGGACTGTCTCATTTTGGAAGAGAGAGAGCAGGTTCAAGCCTAGCGTCTAGGTCAGGGGTCAGCAACCTTTACTATCAAAAGAGCCATTTTATGCAAAAAAAACTGTCTGGAGCCGCAAAACAGTTGAGCATTATGATGAAGGTAACACAACCTATAGTCTAAGTATATAATATATACTGTAAGTCTAATGCAGAGAGGGACTACTACGGAGTAATAGGGCCACATTGAGGGGGAAAAAAATCTGAGATTTCGAGAAAAAAGTCACAACTTCACGAGAAAAAACAAATAACTACTTTAAAATATTATGACTTTATTCTCGTAATATTACGACTTTATTCTCGAAATCTTTTTTTTTTTTTTTTTCCTGGTCTAGGCCCTCAGCTCTTTGGGCCTCAGCCCCTTGGAGGATCCAGCTGCTGCACTGGAACACATCTACGTAGTCCTCCCTGCGATCAGGCTCACAACGCACCCAGGATTTCCAAACTATCTCACATTGCGGCATATCTATTCACACAGTTCACACTGATGATTCAGAATCCATTTCACATTTGTTCAGTTAATGACCACAAGATCTTAAATAGAACACATTTTATTCACATTTTCTATAGTACAGGATACAACCAACACATGCAGTGGTCAGGTCTCTGCAGCAGGTTTGGATGGAGAAATTAGGTTGTTGATGCTGAGGGGGTTAATCCTCCTGTTCAGAGGTATGGCTGGTCTGTGGAGATCAGTGGCTCCTTATATGTAGCACCTGGGGTCACATGAAGCTTTGGGACTTCAGCAACTTGACTAGAAGAGATCAGAAGAGTCAAGAAAATACCACAAGAACTTAAACATTCACTACAAATATAATATTTCACTTATCAGGGGGTAAATAGAAGTAATCTAGTTCTATTATTATTATTAACTTCACACTTCAGCTGTAAGAGGTTACTGCTCACATTAGAAGACGTCAGATCAATACATAGCTCTGGCAGGTGTCAGCTGGATTAAAGTTTGTGTACTCCGCATATTTTACTGAAGCTACGCTTACTGCAACTATGGACATAACTGCATTAACATCATTTTATTATGATTGTTTACATGGGGCCCATATTACTCACATTACTGCCATAATTATGATGGCTTACTGCAGGTCAGAACAATACTTTTCTGTCATCAGTCTGTTGTTGGTTTCCCACAGTTCTCTCGTGAAAAAAGATAAATGCGCTCCATTGTACACGTCACTCAGCAAATATTTTTTATTTGGTCTGCTTTAATTTGTGCACTGTGAAACTGAACCAGACTAAATAAAAAACTATCGAATTCAAATATCTCATCCACATTGTCAAAATCATCTAAATATTCAGCCATGACATTGAAAATATTTTAGATAACACTAAGCTATGCTTTCTGTACTACACAACAAACTCTGCCCGTCTAACCCTCGCGTTTCCACCATGAATGTATTCCACCGTTGTCTTCTGGCAACACATCACATACACAAGCCAGATTTCAGAACGAGACTTCTCCTTGAGCGAGACTCTTTCCATAATAAGAGTAATGTCCTTATCAGGTTATAATCAAATAATTACTGTACATGCAAATGCATTGACAGTCATTTACCTGCCAGCAGTGAGAGCCTTATGAGAAGACATGATGACTGTGGCGGGTACTGACTCTCTGCGTCCATCTCTGGTGAAGTAGTAGTTAAAGGCATACTTGTGGCTGGGGCCTACTGGCAGTTTGGGTGGTGGCTGTGTCCTATAGAAAAAAACATTGTAAACAGAATGTAGCTGTATCTCTGCTGTGAAAACAGGTCTACTTAAAGCTGTGCACAAGTGAAAAGATGGACTTTAGTGCAAAGAATTTGCAGCGCCAGTACTTTCTCTCAGGTTGCATACGGATGATACAGGTTCTGCACTTTGCAAGGATTGTCAGGCCCCTAATTTATCACAATTTAACACTTGCATTTATTGCATATGTTATTTCAGGTAGTGATGAAATGATGAAATTGGATACGGGATGGTCAGTTCGAGTAATAGTTCCATGATTATTATCTTATTGGATGCTAAAACACTAAACGGTGTTTTAAGCCTTACAACGCATTCAGACGCATTTAATTAGATTGACTGGAACAGTACATGGTCTGCTAGCAGGTGCTGCTTGAGAGCCCAATTTCAAGGCACATAAATGCCAAAACTAGTCTACTTTTGGGCAAAAAAAAATGAATTAAATTCATTTTTGCTTTCAGACCCATGACCTTACATGGGTAGTAGAAAAATCAGGTGGCAAACCATCTGTTGACAGCACAGTGGACAACATTAAATGAGATTATTATTACGGTTATCTACAGGAGAATAAATATTTGAAAGCAATAACAATGCCGGAGAGCTTTCCTGCATTATATTCCATTAGCTAGATTTTGAATTATCATCTGCTGCCTGAATGTTGTGTTTTCCTTTAACATACATAAAGACATTTACACCATAAAGAGTTACCCTGCACTATACTCATTTTTAACAGTTTCTTCTGCACTATATTCACTTTTTTAATAGTCCTGTATCACAGCTGTTACCCTGCACTATATTCAGTTTTAACAGTTTTCTTCATCTCCTTGTATTTTTATATCTGGTATATTTTTTTTACTGCCTTTTTACTAACATGTTTTGCACTATGGAACTGTGATGCTGGAAACTTGAATTTCCCTCTGGATCAATAAAGTTACTATCTATCCATCTATCTATCTATCTATCTATCTACTGTATCTACTATATGTATCTATCTATCTACTGTATCTACTGTATCTACTGTATCTATCTATCTACTGTATCTATCTATCTACTGTATCTATCTATCTACTGTATCTATCTATCTATCTACTGTATCTACTGTATCTATCTATCTATCTACTGTATCTACTGTATCTATCTGTATATCTACTGTATCTATCTATCCATCTATCTAAATTGGTGCATACAAAATGAGCCTAATAGTTTCACAGGGTGAGTCTTACCTTTTTGCAATTTCCCCATATCTCAGCTGCAGTTTGGATTGCAGGTCGTGCTGAAAAAGAAACATAATTACTGAAAGTTGCAGATCAAAACATCAAAACATCAAAACATGAAAACACACTAGTTCCTCTTCTTCCTGCTAGCTACCATCCAGCTAACGTCAGCTAGCATCAGCAGCTTCTGCTGGTGTAATTAGTCCTGTTCCTACATCTGTTCTGCGAGAAACAACCCGGTGATACACTAATATAATATATAGTAACTCACAGTATGTCCTGGCTCGGGTATACAGTGTGTCTGTGGTTGTTTCTTACCCCTGAGAGGAAGTTTCTGAGCCTCTGGATGATTCTGGTCGCTGACGCCATGTCTGCTGTTGTGAAGGACACGGGTCTTCTTCTGTGGTGTTAAAGGGAGTTTCATCAGCACGTCACAGCGACACCTGGAGGCTTAACGGAGAACTGCAGCATTACAGATAGATAGATAGATAGATAGATAGATAGATAGATAGATAGATAGATAGATAGATAGATAGATAGTAACTTTATTAATCCAGAGGGAAATTCAAGTTTCCAGCATCACAGTTCCATAGTGCAAAACATGTAATTTAGTTTAGTAAAAAGGCAGTAAAAAAGTTGGTAATACAAAAAAATATACCAGATATAAAAATACACGATGAAGAAAAATGTTAAAACTGAATACAGTGCAGGTTAACAGCTGTGATACACGACTATTAAAAAAAGTCCTCCTTTGTGTACAGTAGACTCACAAATGAATGAAAATTCAATTATTTTGAATTATAATTATAATTACAGTGAGTTATGTATTAGTGCAGCATTTATTATAGTTCCTTACCTGATTAGAGATTTTAACCTTGCCATTATCTGAATTACATATGTTTACTGTAATGTCTGATAGTGTAAAATAAACTGGGAAAAAAAAGTTCGGAAACTTGTTTTCGGTCGATTATTTATCTGTTGTTACAATGCTAATTGGCCTTATGAGAAAACACTGTTTAGCATTGGCAGAGCATTTTGGCAAATTTTTCTTGGGCGCTACCCACATAATCAGCTGGGCTGCTCATCCCACAAATGCATGATCCTTACAAGTTCGACATCAGTGTGAAGGTAAATAAACAGGCTTTCCAACCATGTAAAATAACATGCCAATTAGCATTGTAACAACAGAGAAATAATCGACCAAACACAAGTTTCCGAACTTTTTTTCCCCAGTTTATATACGTGTAGGCCTTTTTCACGGAAGACATTTTGACATGTCACAGCAGGAAAAGCACAGGTGTAGATAATGAAATGAAGAACGGCTGAATTTCCATTCAGCTGCTTTCATTTCAGGTCCATGGTTTTGTGCATGCTGGCTCACTGTCACTCACTGAACACTTGAATACAACAGAGCCTATTTTTATAAAATGGTCAATATGTCCTGACAGTAGTGCATGAGACAGATAGAATTAGAGACTGGAAGTCTCTCCCTTCCTGTTCCCACTTTGTATTATGCTCCTTTGTACGCTTTTGTATTTGAGCTTGGAAAACATCTTTGAGATTATTGCTCTTTTGTCTAATTTTTACATCTTTTTAACTCTTCTATTTTTCTTTCTCTCTCTTTGTGGGCATGGGATATGTTATTTTTTGTTTACCTTGTTTGAGTATGCAAGAAAACTCCTACAAATAAAACAACTCTCTGTGTGGTATAAAGTACACAAAACACCAGCGGAGTCAGATTAAGGATGAGTCAAAGAGAAATACAAATTTTATTTGTCGCACAAGAAAACACAGTACAGGGCGACAACGCCGGTATACCATGCGATCAAGTAGTACAGATGTGTGCTTGTCTCATGCAGCATGCACTGAACGGAAGAGTCCACAGGAGAACACATGCACATGTACAACAGTTTGACCTGCCAGTTTGTTCTTTATGAGCAAGTTTAACACCAGCTGAGTCTTTGATGACCTCCAGTGGCTGAAGTTTTTTGATTTAACCAAACAGCTGTCACATCACTGTTAGGTTAGAGGTGCCAAACAGGCTTTCAGCCAGTAGAGATCAATCTAGCATTGCTTACATTTACATTCACATAAGGAACCAGGTTATTCGGAGATATCAGGTATACATGCACTGCAAAAAGTAGGACTGGCATATTTTATGTGTTTTGATGTATTCTTTAACTATGAAGCCTTTCTATAGCACAGATTAGAGTACAAGTTGTCCCTTACTGTGACACTTGTATCTGCTGTCTTAGTTTGTTTGACTTGTATCCTATTATTTTATTTATATAAACCTCTGCAGCAACTGGAATCTAGCTGTGTTAACCTGGTTTCCTCTCATCTCAAAGTCCAGTTAATAAAACAGAGTTTCTCCTTTACATGACACCAGTTATTTTCAAAAACCAGTTACTTAAGTGCATGTAAAAACACTAAATGCTTCTCAGCTTGGTGCTAAATTACTCTTTATGAACATTTTTAAAAGAACAAAAACAAAAACAGATATGTTACTTCTATGAGCGTTGTTTTCTTTCGTGGTATCAAAGAGGGTAGTTTCATCGTACAGTATACAGCCACAGGATAGAAAATGTTTGTACAGTACACAGCTTGTTTGTTCGTTGTAAACAATTCTGTCAGACTGCAAAAATAACTGAGCCATTCAGCGACAGAATCTCATCCTGTAAAAGAGAGGGATTTAAGTAACACATCAACAATTATGATGTTTTAGAAACAGAAGACAAAAGGATAAAATCGGTACAAAAGCCAGGTGCAGTCACTGACAAATAAGACAATAAACCTCAAAACTCGGGAAGTACATCCAGAATACTAACAGCCCATTCCCTCAAGTCGGACTTCCCAAAACCCCGGTGCCTCAATTAGTCATTGTGCATATCATGTCCTTCAACACATCTGGAATTAAACACATCCTTGTTATCAAAATATACATCAATATTTGTACAATACAAAGACATAAAACATTTGTTCAAAGGAGCCCTGGGTTTGGATTCAATGTAAGGGAGCCATTTACCTTTAACATTCACTTACAAAATTCATGGCAAAATACATTAGTGCACTTTTCCCCTCGATGTAAACATCACTACACAGTAAATTAAGCAGGAACAGGTCTTGTAGGCATGGTGTCTCTTACATGCTCATGTGAAAAAAACAAAGCTACTGTTTCAGGAAAAGATACTCCAAAAAATACACAAGGATCAAACGCTTTTCCAGGTACAAAATGTCTTGTTATTATAGGTAAGAAAAGGCCAAAAAACAAAATGTTTTAAACAAAAAAGATATTTCCCTTCAGGCTCTGAAGAAGACGTAGACTTCAATTTGGCTGCTCAATGTTTTTTTTTTCCTGCAAATCGCATGCTTTGAGTAGAAGTTATTACAGCGAGACGTAGAGCCATGCTGAATCTGTTTACAGATGACAAAAAGGTGAGCAGGAAAACACAAAAACTACATCTGAGATAACCTCTACCATATGGTATCACACTGAGTTTATATCGAGTAACAACAAAGGAGAGTGTGTCCTGTTGTGTAACATCCAGGACTTCTTCCTCAAATTCATTTTTCATGAGATGTTATGATTGCAATACCAGTGGAAAACAACGCATACTTAGAAACATCTTCATGTTGAGTTGAAATTGCAAACAACGAAAATGATTTTCAACGATATGGCTTAGAGGACACTGCACTCACTGACATAATGGCACATAATACCCTTTTGGAGTCGGCTTCATCATAACAGATTGTACTTTGAGTGTGAAATATAACCCTGCACTGACCGGTTCCACACTGTGCGACCATGAATTCACACTGCAAGGAACATGACAAACAAGTGAATGGAAGAACTTTTGTTTGTACAAATTTGACGAAGTTGTCAGAGACACATGGGTCACAGAAGAACTAATTTCTTTTATGTGTGTCTTCTGTCAGACAACCTTAATTCATCGCTGCTTCTTTCCCCACCAATGTGATTGTTTCATGAACAATAGCTATGTCTGACGAGTGCAAGGTGGAAGAATCCCAGCTGTGCAAAGCTTCTCAGTTTTGAGCAAATATCAAACTTGAGCAGTTTTTTTCCTACTTGCTAATTAGTGCTCGGTAGCTTTAACGTGTTCTTCTAGTTTGTAGTGTCGAAGCAAAGCCACAAAAAAAGAATAAATCTGTGTTGTAGTTGTATATTGTAGATACAACTCCTGACAATTGATGAGAAAATGACACATGAACCATGTTGCTCACAGTGTGAACCAAAGGTCATTCTTAGGTTTATGGAGATCTATATAATAGCAGTATTAAACTACTGGAAGCTGCACTGTTCAAATCTAAACTGACACTAAAAAAACAAAACTTCTCGTACCTTTTGGTCCTAATTATGCCTAGCTTTATCAAACTAATCTGTACTGAGACAATTTATTCAAAAAATAGACATTTATACAAAAAACAATCCAGTCAAAAGACAGAAAACCACATTTTATGGATACAAAAATGTAGAGCCTTGGCTATTAAACCAATGAGAACTTCCCACTTTCCCCATTACTAACTCATCGTGGTTTACAAATGTAATAAATAAGACCAGAATGTCTGCAATGCCTTCTGGCAAATATTTACAATTAAAAAATTCAAGTAAAATCTTCTCCCCTTTTCTCTCAGCCAGAGTTTGCAAATGAGTTTTGACTTGAAAGAAAAGATAAGAGCAGTTGAACTGAGTGCAGTGGTGAGTTGTCACTTTCTCAGATGCCCTTTTTGTGTTGTTTCTTCTCTGAACTCTGCACTCTTCTCTGTTGACGGTCCAACCTGAGGACCAGTGGAGGTGGTTTCTGCTGCCTGACTGCAGCTGTTGTCACTGAGAGGACGTCCCGCCTGTTGTGGCTGAGATGAAGTGACGGCCACCCCCGGCTCAGGCGTCTCGTTGGTCTCCTCTCCATCTGAACATGGCTCCCACTCATCCTGCTCGCTCTCTGTTGAGCCCTGCACGGCGATCTGGGGCACCAGTGTGAACTTCCTCACCACCGGCACTTCTAGCTCCACCTCCACGCTGCTTTGGGGTCGAGTGACCATCCAGGCCGTCCTGTGCTGCTGCTGTTGTGTTTGGGCTCCTGGAGCTGTGGCGGTCACTGTAACCGCGGTGCTGGTTTTCTCCTCTGGCTCGTCAAAGCTCACCTCCTGCACCGCCTCCTGTTTCTTAAAAGAGTCTCGCCGCTCTGACAGGTTGAGCTTTCGCATCACGACCAGCTGCTCCGATCGTTCAATACCAGAATCCCTCAGCCTCTGGCTGCCGATGTATCCCCCCGACCTGCTGAGATCGGCCCCAAAGTAGGAGCCTCCCCAGGTACCCTCTGCCTCCAAGTCACCCAGCAGGTCCCCCTCACAGTAAAACGGCACTTCCAGCGTGTGCCTGCGGGAGGTGTACGACTTCTTATCAGCATGATACACACCAGACAGCTTCTCAGCTGACTGTACCCTCTTCAGGAGAGGAGACCGAGGCGGCTCGGCACTGCGGGGTCGGACAATGTGTCTAACGATGGTGGGTGGGGACAGGGTTTTGCCGTGGAAGCCGTGAAAGGTTTTGGCGAAGCCTGACAGCGGAGAGGGAGAGCGCTGTGGAGAAAGAGGCTGGGTGGAGGATGAGGAGGAGTTGCAGGCCAAGGGCGAGGGGGGGATGTTGCTGGTCGACTTCCGGCGGCCCACCTTGGTGTAGCGCTGCGTGTTGAGTTTGGAGCCCAGGCCGTGGAGAGAGCTGGGCCGGATGTGTGCAGCGGGGGAACTGGGAGAGCTGGAGCAAGGAGATGTGCTCTGAGGAGAGTTATTGTCTGGGAAGCAGAGGTAAAACTGTTTGAAACATTGTACAACACAAGTTGCAGAAACCTCAATATTTTACCATATTTATGCACAACTAGTTCTCTAAAAGATGCTCACAATGGCACCATCTGTGGATGTTATGAGATTATAATGCATCTATAAAGCCTCTACTGAACCCTAGTTTTCAGATGTTAAGTCAAGAACCACAAGAACCATTTAATTTCCTCACGAACAAATCTGAGGACACACTGAGCTCACCCAAGGCCTGATGGTCGGGTGCGGGGCTCCGGCAGGGTGTGGAAGGGCCGGGGGAGAGGCTGTGTGTCGGGGAGCCTGGAAGACTCTCGCTGGAGGAAACGGAGTGGGTGAGACCTGAGTTGAAGCTGCGACTGCTGTGCATCACCGTGCTCTGCTTGGACAGCTTCTTCAAGATGCTTCGTCGCCTGGAGGAAGAAGAGCAAGAGTCAGATATGTGATATTGTGTGGTTCAGTGAGTTAAGTTTGGGGGTATTCTGATGGCCCCTTCAGAGTTTTTAGGCATCTCTGTTAGCATCACAACATCAACATGCATCTTGAATTAAAAAAATACATACTACTAATGTGTATATGTACATTTTTGGTAATACATTTTGTATATCTTTTTTAGAAGTAAAGTCCATAAAGCTTCACTGACATAAATGTTGAGGGGAAATATTCAGCAGTACAATAGAACAAACCATGCAGTGAATGTAATCAAAGTAATACTAAATTGTTACTTAACTTCACTTAAGAGTCTAACACTAGGGGGAGACAGAGCACCGACTTTTGCAGCTTAGTTTTTCTGCTGACATCCACCAGTTACCAACCTCACAAAGTAAACAAACGATGAGTAACACTGCAGAGCTGCAGGGAACAAGAGAAAACCAAACCTGTCATAGTTATCTCTCCTCTTGCTCTTCTTGCTGCGACGAGCCATCTTCCCTTTGTGTTTGGTCTTTCGAGCTGGACCCACTTTGATCGACGTGTTCTCGAGTGCTATGGTCTGAAGCGCCACCTTGGTGCCACTCTGCACATTTCATAGGGAGCACAGAATGATTCATTTGTGTTACAGACATAAAAAATGCATCTTAAACTAAAACTGAATATCAAACACAATGATAACCTGCGACAGTGAGATGCTGTACCTTCAGTAGCAGTTCTATCATCTCAGGGTGGACCAGGCCTTGGACAGACTCCCCGTTCACGTGGGTGATGAGGTCTCCAGTGTGGAGACCTGCCTGGTGAGCCGGGCTGCCCTCCTCCACACTCTGTTAAAACAGCAACACAGTGAGTGTGAGGAGAGGAGTACAATTTGAGTATTACATAACCACCTTTTTATACCTCTCTCTTCTGTCATCAGAGTAAAGCACATTACTCGACATGGACACATGACATTTGAAACGCATGAGAACTAGTTAAAGCCAGTGGTGGTACTCAGATCTTTTACTAAAGTAAAAGTAGTAATACCACATGTAAAAGTCATGCATTCAAAACTTTGCTTTACTAAAATTACAAAAGTATTAGCATCAAATATACTTAAAGTACCAAAAGTAAAAGTACTCAATATGCAGAATGGCCATTTTCAGAATAATGTATATTATATTATTGTATTATAATTATTGATGCATCATTTTAATATTTTTTTATACTGGCTAGCTTAATCTATCATAATATATCATTATTTATTTGTTGATTATGTTTTGCATGAAATCTGCAAAGTAACTAAAGTTATCAAATAAATGTAGTGGAGTAAAATGTACAATATTTCCCTCTAAAATGTAGTGGAGTATAAAGTAGCAGAAAATGGAAATATTCAAGTAAAGTACAAGTACCACAAAATTGTACCTAGGTACAGTACTTGAGTAAATGTTAGGGCTGTCAAAGTTAACACGATAATAACGCAACTTGCGATTTTAGGTTGTAGCAGGCTCAGTTTTAAAGTTAGAGTGAAGATACTGGTATAATATTAAACTAGAAAACCCAAGTCATCTATGTCATACTAGCTTGTCAGGAAAGAGGCTAAATAACGCTCCAAACGTACACTAAATGTTGGCGAGGAAAAACTGGCATGGCCATTTTCAAAGGGGTCCCTTGACTGCTGACCTCAAGATATGTGAATGAAAATGGGTTCTCTGGGTACCCACGAGTCTCCCCTTTACAGACATGCCCACTTTATGATAATCACATACAGTTTGGGGCAAGTCATAGTCAAGTCAGTACACTGACAACTGTTGTTGCCTGTTGGGCTTGAGTTTGATTTCCAATAATAAATATATACTTACATTTGCATAAAGCAGCATATTTATCCACTCCCATATTTGATAAGAGTATTAAATACTTGACAAATCTCTCTTTACGGTACATTTTAAACAGATAAAAAATGTGTGATTAATTTGCAATTAAACGTCATTAATCATGGACAATCATGTGATTAATCACGATTAACTATTTTAAGGGATTGACAGCCCTAGTATCTGTACTTAGTTACATTCCACCACTTGTTAAAGCTGCGTATCTTGTTAGGCAGACACCACTTTTAAGTCTGACACCCACCGCCACCATGTGATGCACTGTGTAGACATCGCTGTCGCCCATGTAGACCCGGATGGCCTGCAGGGTGAAGCCGAACTTCTTCCCTGAGGTGTGGATGACGATGGGAGGCCTCAAGCTGCAGGGGCTGAGCGACACGTCCCGGCTGGGGGAGGAATCACGGGACGATGGGTTGGAGGACAGAGAGCGTGGGGAGATGGGACTGGGCTGGAGGCCGCCGGGCGAGTCGTCTGAAACAAACACAGGACCGTCCATGTTAGCATGTGTAGCACACACCAGTCAGTAGCACACTGTCACGTTAATTCTGTGTTCTGCTGGACATTGAGGTGTTGATGATAACATTCTGTACCTGTAGTGATGATGAGAGATAAGGCTGAGACGGAGGCTGACTTGGGAACCTTCCCTCCACAGGGAAGCCTCTGTCTGTCCGGCGTCTCCAGCTGGTTACCGAAGCGTCGGGGGCCGGCCGGGTCCTTGGGGGACGAGTGTTTGGCCCCGGTGCTGTTGCTGCGAATCCTGATCCTCCGAAGGTTGGACACAACCACCTCAGCTGCACGTAACGCGGGTTAAAAAGGTAAACAACATGTAAATATGCTCACTGTGAATGCCTCTAACAGAAGCACTGATACATGTTGTGACATCCAGACTGGATTTACCTTCATCATCAGTGGAGAGGGCAAAGCGGGGCATCGTCTCCAGGCTGTGGGTGCTGCTCATCACCAGAGGACTGGTGCTCCTCTCAGACTGGGAGGAGCTGGAGGACGCCCGAGGCCGAAGGCTGCAAACAGTCAAAGACCAGTTGAACGGGTAAATCAAACTGGTACAAGAGTCCAAGCGATCACACAACACCACACTGTGTCTAGACTGCTTACTGCTTTTACACAGACGCACAATAGTGCTTATAATGCAGATTATGTTTTTCAGATGCAATTTTACATGTAACCTAGCAACAAGGTGCTAAACAAAAAAAAGAAAACAACAAAAAAGCATTAAGATGAACTCAAGACACTTCAAAAAGCTATGACAGGAGCAGCTTATGATATTATGGTATGACACATCTTAAACCTGTCTGTACCTGGCCATGCGTCCAGCATGTCTGCGCTCCATGCTGCCCTCTGTTGGGCTCAGGGAGGAGCTGAGCCCTCCCAGGTCCCCGCGGTCCTCCTTCTCCTCACTGTGGCTGCGGTCAGAGGAGAAGCTCAAGTTGGACGGCGTTGCCAGATGTTCTGTGCTGCTGTAAACCTGAAAGGTTGAACAGGATAGAAACAGAGAGAGCTTTCACATGATGCGGTGCACCGTCTGGCAGCACTAGAGACCCTCCACTCTTTGATAAACATGTAACTTTGTTTTCTCAAGAACATAACACAGTGGGACAGCCTGGAATTAGTTACCTTTTTCTCAATTCTGTCACAGCATGAGGTCTTTTAAATATGAATATTGACATACTTAGTTACTGAGAGGGATTTTTAACTGGTTATGAAACAGTCTCAATTTAATACTGATGCCTCTCTATGACCTACATGAGTAAACAAGACCATCAGCAAGAAGATTGGCTATTATATAGTTGTCTGGGTCTGTCCGACTGTCAGACCCTGCTGCAGTCAAATGAGAGGTTTTTGAAAGGGAATCTGGTTCTTGGAAACACATACCGCTTTTGTCCACAGGGGCCGCCAAAATCAACATGAAATTGAAGTTTCCTCATACTAGCTTTTTCAAGCAAACATTGTAAATATCAATAGAAATAATGCTGGAAGTGTCTTTTTTGCACCAATTTTTACAAAGTGCTGACCACTTTTTGAACTTATAAAGCTCTTGACTTTCAACACCCTTACCTTGCTGAAGCGATGTGACCAGGAAGAAAACTGTCTGATTTCCAAGGAAGACTCTTCATCATTTGTTTCCTCATCCTCGTCAGACGCCAAATGATGGTAACGCTCTGAACGGGCTGAAAACAGGAACAGGAGAAGACACTCAAATTTTCAGAGAAGTGGAAAATATAGGGAACCCCGTCTGTAGAGTTTGAGTTGTCAAATGTCATACATTTATGCATCGCAATAGAGGTCTGAAACAGCCACCATAAATGCTGTTCTTTGCTGTCACTCTAGTAGTCACTCTAATGTGTTTTAAATGTGGGAGAAAAACGACTCTTTAAGCCTGAAGTCAGGATGTGACTTACTGTCGAAGTAGCTGGTGTCGTCCTCCGCCTCCAGCTGAGGGATGAATTCAGCTTTCTGCCTCAGGAGTCCATTCCAGTCCAAACCTATGAAGAAGGGGTGCTGTTTGACCTCCGGGGCTCCGCCTGCAACCACAGATTTTCACAGCCAGTCAAATACTGGATAAAGTTCAATGACACTCAAGAGGCAACATGTAAAATACAAATAAAAATTTTAGGATTGAGAGAAAACACCCTTATTTTTTAGTATCAGCCTATATCAAACACCATCTGCAGCTTTTCATGAGTTAATCGCAGTAAACTGAGCATTACCAGTTCCTAGTCGGTCTAAAGGACTCTGTCTGAGCAGGCGGGTGATCAGATCCTGGGCATCAAATGGTAAGGCATCGTCTCCTTCTGGCCAAATGATATCATCTGTAAGAAAAAAACAACAACAGAAAAACAAGCTAGATTAATCACCACAAATAAAAGCTCAATATAACATAACATAGCTTCTGGAGGTTTTGCAGTGCTTGAAACAACATTTTGTAATTCAAATACAATCTCTACTGGCACTAAAGTATTACCATATCTTGGCCTTTGGCGAACAACATGACATTGTTTTATATGCAAAAAAAAAATCAATGCCATGATACAAGTTTATTCTCACAAAGATTTTCTAACAACATTAGAAAACAGTAGACTCCTCTATTTCTTCTAATGGCTGATTTCAGCACTCACCACTGACAACTTGTCCAAAAAGCTCTTCAGGTGTGTCTCCAAAGAAAGGAACGCAGCCGACCAGGAATTCATACAGGATGACTCCCATCGCCCACCAGTCCACTGGCTTCCCATAACCTTGCCTGAGGATCACCTCCGGGGCGATGTACTCCGGAGTGCCACACACCTGCACAAGCAAACCAACTCAGGTAAGTTAAGGGCAACAGAAACAGCTGCTCCCATAATCAGTGGTGTTCAGAGCTGCAAGGATAAAATCGATTAGTAGTCAACTATTAAATTAATTGCCAACTATTTTAAGAAAAAAAAAAAGTCAAAATTCTCCGATTCCAGCTTCTTAAATGTGAATAGTTTCTGGTTTCTTTACTCTTCTATGACAGTAAACTGAATATCTTTGAGTTGTGGACAAAACAAGACATTTGAGGACGTTATATCGGGCTTTAGAAATACTGATCAACATTTTTCATAATTTTCTGACATTTTATAGCCCAAACAAGTAATCAATTAATCGAGAAAAAATCAACAGGTTAATTGACGATGAATATAATCGTTAGTTGCATCCCACATGCAAAAAGTATATTTTGTCTCTTACATTCAAACCAGTCTCACCTGTTTGTCTATAAACTCTCTTGTGTCTTGCTCCATGTGACCCTCATACATGTTGGTGGTCATGTTCATCAGGCCAATTTTAGACAGGCCGAAGTCAGTCAGCTTGATGTGGCCCATGGATGTAATCAACAAACTGTTGGGTGGAAAAAGACAAAATAATCCACGATCAACAAGAGCAGTTTTCCCCCAAGGTGTACTTTACTTTTGAATAGTCAATACTTTCGCCAAATTCTCCAAGCAAATGCAAGAACCCAGATTGAAATATAAAGGGAGGAGGACTGAAAAAAAAGAAATCTGGACTCTCTTGGTGCCTCATCACAGACCAGATCATGTAAGTTTAGTAATTTATTGATGTTTAAAGCAAGAGTGCCGGGTCATACTCAGTACATTTCCAAAAGAGAAGCCAGTGTTAGTACAGAAAGGACTGGTCCATGCAAAAACAGGAATGAAATTGGGTTGAGTTCTCACTTGTCAGGTTTGAGATCCCGATGCACAATACCATAGTTGTGAAGGTACTCCAGGGCCAGGACTGTTTCAGCAAAGTACAGCCTTGTCATTTCTACAGGCAGTGGGCCCATGTTCTTGAGCAGGTTGGCACAATCTCCACCTTAACGAAACAGAAAAACAGAAAACCATGGGCATTGTGTTCATTTTCATTTCTGTTGCCTGGACTAATGTTCCTTATTTCTAGTTCTACATTACCACTTAGTGTACACCGCTGTAGATTAGAAAAATTAAAATGTCAGTCTTTCTCTACTTTACCTTCCACGTATTCCATGACCATGCAGAGGTGACGTCGTGTCTCAAAAGAGCAGAACATTGAGACGACGAAGGGGTTCTCTGCAAACGTCAGGATGTCTCGCTCCACGAAAGCCTGCTGGATCTGGTTCCTCAGGACCAGGTTCTGCCGATTTATCTTTTTCATGGCAAACCGTTGGCGTGTCTCCTTGTGACGGACCAGATACACGGCCCTGTCAAAAACCACATGAGCCACATTAGACACATAACCTTCACACTTAACAGGAAAAAAGGGCTTCAAGAAACCTTTAAGGGATATTCTCATTGAAAACATGGGCAAACACAGGGTTGAAGTCTTCACTGACTACTTGCAGCTACTTTTGAAGTGTAACTTTTACTTCTGAGATTTAGGATTCCCATCACCTTATTCTACTTCAACCCACGACTGCATAGATACACGTTGCCTTTGCTGTGTCATGATCAAACCACAGCCACCATTCAAGCCAAAGAGGATGAAATTTGAGTGAAATTTCAGCACCCTTCTCTTTGAAATTTTTGCCTTTCTCACAACTGCAGCGCTCCGTGAGCTGTTTTCTGTTCTGACAGTCTGAAGGAGTCATGAAACTCCTCATCTTTATTAAACCACAGTCAAAGAATAAGGCGATACGCTGCTGCGTAATTAGTTGAAAACCACCGTGACGATACTTTGGATGGTTGATAAAAAAGAGGAAATTGTTTTCTGACAAGATAATTATATATAATGGATGAATTTAATGAAGCTGTTCTGGTTTGCTGAAAGGGTTTCATTGAACTTCTTGCATGCAGTAGATTTTTCAAGAAATCTCTTTTGACTTGTTTTCAAGTTTTTTAGCTCTTGGTATAAAAGAGAGAAACAAATCTGTGTGTTTGCAACAAATCTTTTGGAAAACTGAAACAATGCCAAGAAAAAGCAAAGTAAGCTGGAACAAGCTTTTCATTCTTACCCGTAAGCTCCATTACTGATGAGTTTGATCGTTTCAAAATCACTCTCAAAAGGTTTCCTTCGAGTCGGCGTCAGCGTTTGTGGGGCCTTATTCTATAAAGAGAGAAGCAGACACGTGATGCCAGAGGCTGTTTGTTGGAATGGTAAAATGCAGCACAGTACTGTTATCGGGATGATTAGGATTATTACAGTATAATAAATGTTCCAGGGCCTGTTCTACAGTCTGCTACATGAACTACCACTGTGCTGACACATTTTGTCCATATATATGAATTTGGGATTTCAGGCAATATAACTAAAACCTGCGTCATTTGCAGCGACATATTCTGTAGCAATTTTGAGATTTACTTAACCTTACACATGTCTTGGCTTCCTGTAGCCCACCAAATGAAAAGAACACTCTGAATTAAAAATATTTATGGCATCCTTTCACACAAAAATGGGTCACTGGAAACCACAAAAAAATAAAATATCCCGAGACACATTTAGCACGACATTGAGAGGTGGCTAAAAAACAATTTAAGATAAGGGTTAGAAGAAAATATCAGTTTAGAGTGCACCTATTCTTTTAATTTTTAATCTGAAACCATATCCTCTTCCAATATGAAATACTGTTACAGGTAGTCAGTAATAATAAAAGGGAAAGCTTACCTCCACATTAGCATCAGTTTCCACTGAAGGACTGGCATCATACTGTTCAAGCTGTACCATGTCTGGAAATAACAGAGAAAGACTGTGGTTAACATTACTGCAAAGAATACCCTCTGCTACTCATTACTCAACTGATTTCACACATAGTGGATAGTTCTGTTAGACCATCTGAGGGTTGTCATGTGTTGTAAATGGTGTTCAGCTGTACAGAAACTGGTTCCTAAAGTCTGTTTATGTGACACAAAACAAATTTCTTGAACCGACTGAACCTGAATTTCAGGCCACATAAGTGTGAACAGAGTGTAAGGCTTCACTTCTTTACCTTCCAATGGGTCCCGTGTGAGACCCAGCTGACTGATGATGTAGCGAGGGATGTCCGTCTTGATTCCCTGGCCGACTTTGGCGTGACCCTCTGCTGCCTCAAGCAAGTGATAAAACTCCTCCGGGTCAAACTCCTGTAAACAGCAAACAGCATCCAAGACTCATTAATGTGGACTGGCTGAAACCAATATCCTGTCAGACTGAGCTCAAAGAAGGAAACAGCAAAAGCAAGTGTTTAATCTGAATCAGTGGTACATGTCAAAGGCAACAGTAGTCACAAAGATGTTCAGCTTCTCGTCAAAGAGGCTTCAAGTCCAGTCGCTTTTGATTGATTCTAATAGTTATCCCCTTAACTGGATGACAAAGTTAAGGGGATAACTTTTAAAAAATAGCATTTAAAAAATAGATTTAAAAGTTCAACAATATGTTTTTGCAGAGACAATGTCCTAATTACTCTGGATAATCCATAGTCCTCACTGACAACGGTTTCATTCGGAACGTTTATCTACTGACGGGAAAACGTAGTGAAAGTTTAGTACTATTATCTTCCTTCAAAGATCATCAACTTCATGTCGTCCACTTTCTAAGAGAGAATTGAGGTCAGGAACTCATTTCAGTCCTACTTTAACGTCTACTGACTTCTACTCGTTTCATCACATTAATCTCATTTTCAATTAGGAATAGATTTTCTCCTCCTCAGCTTACCAGACACTCCAGGAGGCGAGCCGGCCGTGAGATTATGATGAGGATCTTCCTCACAAGCTGGATGATGATGGATACCTCCTCGCTTTCAGAGCGCTCGTAGGCCTGGAAAACAGTAATGGGAGCAGGGGCAAAAATAAATGTCAAGTTTATTTATGCAACCAACTGGCTCATTATAAAATGCCCAAAAGAGGACGAAACACATCAACACAGATTCAAAATCATACTTTAAAATCAGAAAAAAACAAGCAAATATATAGATAGATAGGATGATGAAAAAGTTAAATATCATGACATTTCTGACCAAATATGGTGCTATGTCAAACTGTGCACACCCTTCAGTTTTTGTTTTTTTGTTGCACTGTGGAAATATATTAAAATCAAATTAAATTGTTAATAACAAACATTTGTAATATAAAAGGGAAATAAATGTAAAGGAAAAATAAGCAAAAGGGGAAACAGTCATTTCCATTTTGGCACATTTTGAGTTGTGGGATAAAAGATGGCATATAATGCATCATGGATAATCTATAATAAAAAGAATCAAATACACTAAATCATGTGTATTTTTTACTAAGCCGATAAAATGGTTACAAAATGGAAAAATTGGGTGTGCAAAAAGGATGTGAACCTCTTTTGTCATCAAGGCATAGTTGCGTCAGTGGAAAATAATTGATCAAAGGGGGGAACACACTTTTCCACCCCTGAAAAAAGCACTGTTGCAGAAGCACTGCTTTGTTCTGCAACAGGAAATATAAATATATAAAAAACTGTGACTTCAAAGCAGATGGGTACGGTACTAAAGAGAAATATGAAAACAGACGCTGTCTGGAAGAAATGCGTCACAAAAGACATCACTTTAGACCAAGAGGAATTATTAGAATAATCACTGGGTGGGTGGGTGGAGTCTGGATGAATCATCCACGACCTTTCTTGTAGATTGCTGTGACAGTGTGTACTAGTGACACACTGGCTGCATTGTATACTATGCATTTGTGTCCAAGTCACATGCATGTACAGCCTGGACCATGACAAGATCAGGCCTACTCTCATCTGTCTGTTAAATATAAGGCTACAGTCAGCAGCCGGTTATCTTAGCTTAGCATAAAGACTGGAAACGGGTAGCCTGGCTCTGTCCAGGTAACAAAAACCTGCCCATCAGCTACTCTACAAAGTCAAACTATTCCTTTAACTTTCTCCAACCCAGTGGTTGAGAGAACCATGGTCTACCCGTGTGATTATCTGTGTTATCGTATCACCCTCTGGTCATACCAGACCCACAATCCAATGTGAATGTCACAATGCGGAAATGTGAGAAAGACAGTTTTGTTACTAGAGAGTCACAAGGCCAACTCCTCAAACAGCTGTGTCCTACTATTAAAACACCGGATCCTCACATGCTTAAGTGTTAAGTCATTTGAGAGAGTCTGGTTTAAAAAGGTATAGTATAATATGCAGGAATTTCCTAAAAAACAATAGAGACTCATAAAAAGTATTCCCTTTCACTTATGACCCACTATATATAAAGTGTGTGGTGGTGTCTGTATCTGCAGAGACCCTGCAGCCCTCTGCCTGTATTTTCTCTTTTCTTATTGTTTTGCTGTGTTCAGGACGTTTCTGGGCGTCAGCCTTTGGGCAGCGGGTGTGTAGCCCACTTTTGTTGCAAAGATCAGAAGGCAGTGCACAGGAGGTTTTTCAATATTTGCTGCCAATAGCACAAAATGGGTCACTTTCTGTACACCAGAGGACATTTCCCAGGCAAGAGCAACCAGAAAATAAGTGTTTAAAACATAAATGTCGTAGCTTTTACAAACTGAAAGTAATTTGTATCACTACCTACATTAAACCACAAATTAATAGAGAGAATTTAGATGACTGAAAATGTAGTTTTATCCTTGAAATCGTTTTAAACAAAGTGGCCTTGGCACACAAAGTGAGTCTTCAGGTTTGTGTGTGTGGCTGTGTGTGTGTGTGTGTGTGTGTGTGTGTGTGTGTGTGTGTGTGTGTGTGTGTGTATGACAGCATTTGTTCCACTGTATGGGAACAGACTTATCAGTTCAGCTGGAGGTACAGCGAGTCGGCCGTGCCTTCTGTCTGACAGCATGCAGAGGAACAGGGGAAGAGGTTGCTATAGAAACTAACATTTTATCACAACACAGATAAGATCTGTAACAAAAGCACCTCTCACCATCGCTGACAATTTCCACAACCAGATCTATTGTGTGTGCCTTTAGCGATCAGACGGTTATTGAGCGACTGCCTGATTGCACATTTCACCCTGGCTCTATCAATCCCCTTTCATAACATCCGAGTGTCAAGATGAAGAGTTCACACGTAGTAGCTCATCAGCTGATGCTGAAAGCTGTAGCATGCAATTATTATGTTTTTGCAACTATCGAAACCCAGTTTGACCCATTTCATTTCTACATCAGTCCCGCTGGACCCAAATCAGCTGGCTGTTCCCCCCACCTCGTGAAGCAGCTTCTCCAGCTTCTCCTGCAGCTCGGCAAAGTAGCGGGAAGTAACCAGGCCTTTCTGGGACTTGTCCAGGCAGTCTCTAACCAGCTCGACCAACTGGTGCTGGATGAATCCCAGCACCCCGTCAGCCAGCGGGAGGGAGCTGTCTGGAGAGCAGTGGGTGATAATCTCAAACAAGCGCTCCTCCATCTGGGCTGTGGCCTGCAGGGAGGACAAGCACACAAAGACACAGTTAGTAATTATGATTTTTACTCTACGCAGCACCAAATGTCCAAAATATTTCTGTGGGTGGGGTCATATGGTTTTCTGGTGCATACCTTTGGAAAACGTTCTCTGTAAACATGGTTCATCATGACGATCTCATTATCAAAGGAGACACTCGATCGCCCGGGGCTGCAACAGAAACAAAACAACAGGTTAGTGTATTTTTAATTGATCAACAAATGCATTCAGATTTTTACCAATACACAATCAAATCCACTAAGCTAGGATGGGGTGTGAAAGCGCTGGTTATGTCATCGAGGCCATCGCGGTTATCTAGAGATGATTCAGTTCAGCCCACCCAAACGTACACAAATCAACTCTAAAAATCATAGTTTGGGTTTGACTGAAAGATTTTTTTTAGGTCAAATCTACACTTGTATTTTTGATCTCAACCTGCCAAAAAGCAATACTGTGAGCCAACATTCGATTTTGGTAGCTCTTAAGGTGGTAAAGCTACAATCGGAGTGGATTTCACTGTCAGCTTTTGATGTTTCTACATCGACAAGCAGAGGTTTCTTCTGGCCAAACAGTGTGAATCATCAACATCCCTCAATTAGTCATTTACTGCAACACCACTTCAGCGTTTAGGCCGATGAGACGGGTGTATTTTTACAAAACAAATCTTGTTTGATGAAGCTTCAAACGGAACAGATGGAGGGGAAACCTATCACATGCAAACAGGCTCCCTAAGCCTTTTTTTGTCATGAAAGACGCCTCTGTTAAACTGGATGGCTGCTGCCCAACACACACTGCTGCAGCTCATCGTGGCTCTCTGCATCAGCCCCCCCATCTCACCATCCCCCTAAACCACCCCCACCCCTTGACTACAGTTCAGCAGCTAGATCCCTGAGGCGCTCTGTTAGCTAGCATGCCCACGCACGGCACACCATGGTGCCAGAACACAGAGCACTCAGCCATCGCACAAACAGCACAGAGCAGAGCCAACAGACAAAAGTTGTCAAAAGCACACAGCTCAGCAGTCAGATCTCCACCTGCCTGCCGGCCAACAGGCATGTGTGAGGCTTCAGACGCCAAATGCCGTGTTTGCTTGTGAATTTGTCTTGGTCATACTGAAGCACAGACATGTTGACATCTGACAGTCTACCAGTACATAATGACACCAAGGACCTCATGAGCAGTGCAAAACATGCTTCTTAAATGTTGTTTTCTGCAACAAAGAGGAAGCTAATCCCTCGGGAAGAATTACTGCATTTAATCTGTATAAAATATCTATTTCATTAGCTCAATGACAGGCCAAGAAACAATAGAAAACAGATGTTTAGGCTTGGTTCAGACTGGTTTGTGGTTTTGATGGGAATATACAAGTGGTAAACATAAGTGTAACCCACTAACACTTCCCTCTTCTCTGCGTAGATCTATGGCGCAAGAATGGACACTTTAAAAAGGTAAAATTCAGCATCAAGAAAAGAAGCTATCCCACACTTAAGACCAACATTTGAGGAATATGTAATAATTAGGGCTGTCAATCGATTCAAATATTTAATCGGGATTAAATTGCATGATTGTCCATTATAAATCGTGATTAATCGCAAATTACTCACACATTTTTTATCTGTTCAAAATCTACCTTAAAAGGGAGATTTGTCAAGTATTAATATTAATATTAATATTAATACTCTTATCAACATGGTAGTGGGCAAATATGCTTGTTTTATGCAAATGTATGTATATTTGTATTATTGGAAATCAATTAACAACACAAAACAATGACAAATATAGTCCGGAAATCCTCACAGGTTCTGCATTTAGCATTACATTTATAAAAATATGTTCAAATCCAAAGGACTGGCTACCTGAGGCTCCGAGACCGGGGCCGTATGACCGTCGAGTGCCGCCCATCCTCGTCAGTCATGCTGTCCGTGCTGCGGAAGTGTTTGAAGAGGAAGTGCAGCTCATCTTGAGTCGGCTGGTAGGGAAGCTGGTGAAGACGCTCCTGGGAGGACGAGGAGGACTGCGGACACAAAGAGGGACCCATCAGTCGACAGAATGATTTCATTTCTACACCGCAAACACTGGACTTAACCCTGGGAGACCGCTGGTCATGTCCCATGTGAAACTAAAAGTCAACGTTAACTTACAAAGTCATTTTAAGTCATACCATGATGATTTTCACTAAACCTAACCCAGTAGTGTTACTGCCTAAACCTAACCAAGTATTTTTGTTGCCATCTTCAGATTCATCTGCTGGTATTTTAGCCAAACACACAAACCACGTTTGTCATCTCTTCAGCCAAACTGAGATACTTGTTTTGATAATTACATGATGATAATGACAGTTGCTCAGGTAAATTGAGTTTAATGTGGTGCAGCTGCTGGTACCTAACTGCGTTTAAAGCCATATCTGGAGGACAAAAGAAAACTTACATTTTTTTGTGGAGCTATGACCCAAAATAAAACTAAAATTGTTTTGACAACGACCTTTTATCCACATAAAAGGACAACTGATTATTGAATAATTCTGCACATTTATATTTAAAGAATGTTTATTTATACAGTCCTTAGACTTAAAAGGCCTCATAGAGACAAAAAGACAGAAATATTGGGATGTAACACATGTTCTAAAGACTAACGGCTTCCCAAACTGAACTAATCCAGCCACGGGTTGTCAAAGTGGATGATTAGCGACACCAAGTTAAGCCAAAGACAAATTTAAAATGGTGCTAAATGTAGAATCTTGTGTTTGTCAAACTGAAGATCACAGTTCCAGTAAACCCTGCTACTTCCTTTTGCAAAGAGGATGTTGCTATTTGTCAGTCATGCCCTTTTCAGTGGCATCACTCTGTTCACTCCTGCTAAAAAACCACAGGCAGATCTGAAGTCTGTGCCGTTTAAAACATTTAGATGCATGAGGTGATAATTTATTGATGTTAAATTACTCCATATAGCACCTTTAAACCAGCATTTGAGAATATTTCACTCACATATTCTTATTTACTTTCTAGTTTATGACGACAGCAGCATGGGCACAGAGTGGCACAACAAGAGGCCCTCATAAGCCCGACTAACACATTTAAACATTTAAATGAGGCACAAACTTAGCTGGTGTATGAATTTAGAATAGTAGTCAAACAGTGAAAGATGAACTTAACATCTCTCCTGCCAATAATTAAAGCATTTCTTCCAGTAATGATGTATACAATAGTGAGGCCCACATAGGCATCGTTATTTACAGAAAAAAGTTATTTTCAATGTCTACTGAGGCACTGAGTGTCTTTTCAAACTGAATGTGGGACACAATGTACATTACCAGCAATCTGTAAATTGTGCGGCCCATGTGTCCCGAACAGAAGAGGGACGGCATCTGTGAAGTCTCTTTCTAATGCCGTAGTATAAAGAGGGCAGTGAGGGCCACTGAAGAGCCCTTTTGTCCCTCCTGACCTCTGGCTCTGCACCCGGGTCTACCCCCTAAACTTCCTTATAATAGCTGCACATGGCAGACTTCACCACAGACTCATTTCAATGCTGTTTCTAGGGCTGCAACTAATGATTACTTTCATTGTCGATTAATCCGTTGATTATTTTCTCAATTAATCGATTAGTTGTTGTTAGTTGTTTGGTCTATAAAATTTCAGAAAATTGTGAAAAATGTCGACCAGTGTTTCCTAGATGACGTCCTTAAATGTCTTGTTTTGTCCACAACTCAAAGATATTCAGTTTACTGTCATAGAGGAGTTAAGAAACCAGAAAATATTCACATTTAAGAACCTGGTATCAGAGAACTTTTACAGGTTTTTCTTAACAAATTACCCAAACCGATTAATCAATTATCAAAAACAGTTGGCGATTAATTTAATAGTTGACAACTAATGGATTAATCAATTAATCATTGCAGCTCTAGCTGTTTCATTACGTAATTATATAAACCAATACAATTACAGCTTTATTCTAAAGTAAGATATTTGATATATAAATTATAATATTCTCAAAAATCTCTTTTTGATAGGATCTTTTAAGTAAAATCGTGGTCTAAAAAATGCTTTTACAGCCTGTAGATTTTTACATTTATTAGGGATGCACCAATCCTACTTTTTCAGTCCCCATACCAATAACAATACCTGAGTTTTGGGTATTGGCCGATACCGAGTACCGATCCGATACCAGTGTTTAATTAATAAGCTCTATGACTCACTGTGTGGAAGTGACTGGGATCATTATTTTATGTGTAAGCCAACATCAGGCTTGACTTAAACATTGCTTTCTTAACTTTGTTAAACATAGAATTGAATTGAATAGATCGGTCCCATTGTCACCAATACCCGATCCAGCTATCTAAGTCAGTATCAGCCCGGTATCGGTGCATTCCTAACATTTATCCTCCCAAAACGCTTCAAGTAATTCAGGAAATCAGCTTTTCAGATACAAAACAAAAAACATCAGATTTAAGGTCAAGTTAACATAATTACCAGCTGATGTTAAAAAGAAATAAAAAATAAGGTCTCAGTAAATTGTTAATTGTTTGTTGAAAAGCCAACATAAAATAATGTCACTTTAAGTATTTAATTTAATAAATAAAACAGCGAGGGCTTTACTTCATCTCCTCATTAACATGCATACACGCAGACTGTGTGTAATACTGCTAACACTGAGTTCCACAGACTGAGAGAATGACTAATTCAAGCAGATGATGGAGGAAAACAATTAGCAGTTTGTCATCTGGGACTTGGCATTCGCTGTCCCTTATTGCATAAACGAATGTGCTATTTGGGCTGAGCGAGGTGTTAGAATTGCCTGGCCGCCATCTATCGAACGGGGAGGACGGTGACATGTTTCGGGATGACTTACCGAGACAGTGGAGCTCGGCGGGTTGGTTCCATAGCCAGACGAGGGGAGGGATGCCAGGGACCATCTCCGGCCCTCAGCTCTGAGAGAAACGGACATGCATGTTACATAAGCCTCAGCAGCATTGGCATTAGTTAGCAATTCATATGTGATACTCCTTACATAACAGGCGACGGAGGAGTCCTGTGACTACAAGAGCATGAAATGAATGTCTCTTTATCTAAATCATATATAAACAGGGTTCTCTGTGTCCTCACTTGATTCAGAGCAGCTCTTTAAGCCAGCTATAAGCTTCACATAAAAGAGACATTTTCTAGGAGGAGCATTTTGTTTGTGCAAAACAAATAGAAAGCTTTTAAAGCCGACAGACAGGGTGCAAGAATATTAAAAGAAGCTACCTGTCGGCGCGAGCCAAGTGACTGAGATCACGACAGCAACGGAGAGAAAGAGAAAAGAGAAAAGAAAGAGTTTCTGTGAGTTTTGGGAGTCTTGCGCAAGTGATCCTGTGACCCCTGGCATTCAGCTGAGGGATTAATACTGACAATGTTGCCTCCCTTGCCAGTTTTCATTTGCCCAGATACAAGCAAGCAAGCAAAACTAAATTAATTTGAGGATATAGTTTACATAACAGAAACAATTCTTCACTTTAAGGCATGACCACAGAAAATATCTTCTCTCCAGTTCCATGAAATAATATAAAACACACAAAAACGTAAGTGAAAAAACAACAACTAAAGGTTATGTGTTATAACAATTGGCATGTTGTTTGCAAGCAGAAGAAACAATAAAGTTATCACACAAATAACAGCTTATGTTTGCCTGTAGACCTAGGTGTGAATGCATCAGTTTGTCCTAAGATAGGACTGTGAATGTTTCTTGTAGGGCTGTCAAAGTGAACGCGATGACAATAATTCTTTTTAACGCCACTAATTTCTTTAACGCATTAACGCAACTTGCAATTTTACGATTGTATCGGGCTCAGTTTTAAAGCTAGAGTGAAGATACAGATACATGAAACTAGAAAACCTGAGGAATCCATTGGTACCAACCATGTCATAGCAGCTTGTCTCATACGAGGCTAAATAACACTCCAAACTTGCGCAAAATTTTGGCGAGGAAAAACTGTCATGGCCATTTTCAAAGGGGTCCCTTGACCTCTGACCTCAAGATATGTGAATGAAAATGGGTTCTCTGGGTACCCATGAGTCTCCCCTTTACAGATATGCCCACTTTATGATAATCACATGCAGTTTGGGGCAAGTCATAGTCAAGTCAGCACACTGACACACTGACAGCTGTTGTTGCCTGTTGGGCTGCAGTTTACCATGTTATGATTTGAGCATATTTTTATGTTAAATGCAGTACCTGTGAGGGTTTCTGGACAATATTTCTCATTGTTTTGTGTTGTTAATTGATTTCCAATAATAAATATATACATACATTTGCATAAAGCAAGCACATTTGCCCACTCTCATGTTGATAAGAGTATTAAATACTTGACAAATCTCCCTTTAAGGTACATTTTGAACAGATACAAATGTGTGATTAATTTGTGATTAACTATTTTAATCAATTGACAGCCTAGTTTCTTGTAAAACTAAAAGATTTAAAGATCCGAGATGTATTCATAATTGCCTTTCATCTTGATAGTAAGCTACTGTATGATGTGCTTTACACAAATTTTCTCAGAGGTGTCGTTTTTTTTCTTTCTTGTTCCCGTTGTACTGAAGGACAAAGCACCTGAACTGCTCATGAGTTTTTAACGACTGTTCTTGGGTGTCTTCAAGGTGCCGCCTCACTTGTAGACTACACATGCCTGGAGCGAGGCAAGCGCGTTGCCATGGGAACCGGGTTGAATGATGTGTGAGTGGGCTTCGGGGGTACCCTCTATCTAGCTGCACTCATCCTGCTGAGGAGCAGAGGGGGGGGTGGGGTGTGAATGCTCCAGGCTGAGTCAGCCTCAGTCATCTTGCTGCTGTTTCTCTGCAGCTTCCAGACCGTCTGCCTGTCCCAACAACACGCACCGAATCTCACAGGAAACCCTCACACTGTGATTACGCATTTATTTTTTCTACAAATTAGCATTTGGTTCATTTGGGTTCACGTTACATTATAATGATTGATGGTTTGTAGGGCTGAATGATTTTGAAAAAATATCTATTTGCAATTATTTGAACTGATATTGCGATATGATTTAGGATATTAGAGGGTATGATAATCTAAGTCTAAGTCTGTAGAATGTGATGTGTATGATGTGCAACAATATTGAATTTAAATTGGTGTTTTGACACACATTTCACCTTTAACAAATATTGCTCCTTCTGCGATTTGAAAATTTCAGTACACCATATTTTGATAATATTTTGATTAATTATGCAGCCCTAATGGTTTGTTAACTGGAGCTACATTAAATCGGGAATCAAAATGGACTGCGGATCTTGTAATCTTGTAATCGTGAACATGATTTGATAAACCAAATCCAAACATTTTGTATAGTGCCCTGAAAATGTATTTTGGCAGGGATGCCAGACAAATAAACAACTAAATGGCAGCCAGTACTTCCAGTTCATGTTATCCTGACTTTCTGTGCACTGGAAAATGGCCATGACAGTTTTTCCTCGCCGGAAATTAGCACAAGTTTGGAGCGTTATTAAACCTCCTTCCCGACAAGCTAGTATGACATGGTTGGTACCAATAGATTCCCTAGGTTTTTTAGTTTCAAATGATGCCAGTATATTCTAGCTTTAAAACTGAGCCCGCTACAAACTCCAAAAGATCGACTGCGTTAATGCGCTAAACCAATTAGTGGCGTTAAAACGAATTTGCGTTAACGCGTTATCGTGTTAATTTTGACAGCCTTGAATTAAACTTACTTGCTTTTAAACATAGGCTTTAAAGGAAATTCCTATTCACACTATAGTTAGTACAAAATTGCATATTTAACTCCAAGAAACTTTCTAAATAATCATTATAAAATTACAGACCTGTAAATTAAAGTGTTAGCATTTTTATTAACTGTATAAATGGAAAAAGAGATTCCTTATATGTGTCAAAACAAATATAACGCTCCGAGGGAAAAGGATTCAAGTGAGCAGTGCTGACATACCTCCGGGCAAATGGAAAGTTGAGGCAGGCACTGGTCGACACATTTCGAGGGCTGTCCAGAGGGCTGCTCGCAGCTGAAAGAGGAAAGACAAAAGTTACAACTACCGGTACTATTCACAACTGTAATAATAAACTCATGGAAATAGAGCTGAGAAGACCACATGGTTGCGTTTACAAAGTGGAAATGTTCCAGAAAGGGTGACATCATGTCTATGCAGGAACCATCAATTACTGCAAAACCCAGCGGCATTAACCAGCACCTCAGACGGGTCCAATCTATCATCTGGGTATTACTTTTCCAAACATTACAGCACCTATCTACAAACATAAGTTAATTCAGTGCCAAGCCTCATCCAGTTTGGTCTCTCTAGAGTCTGGAAGTCTGGGCGCACTAGAGACTGTGGTTCGTTTATATGCAAGTGGTTGAGTAGTACCAATTAGAACACAAGAGAGACCCAATTAGAGCCCGACTGCACTCTGTGATTAGATAATCCTCGGCATGATTGAGTTCAAAAGGGAGCACATCCACATACTGCTGGTATGAGGAGCTCTTGAGCAAAACTCTTTTCATAGAGTGCAGCTGCTTCACGGCATTAAGAGGCTGTACACTGTCTGGACTATTGTTGATTCAGATCAGAAAGCTGAAGACACCAACTATTTAGGCATTCAATTATGGGTGGGCGATATGGCCAAAATCTTCTATCACGCTCTATGTAATTTAATATTCTTTTATATTGGTATATATCACAATACAGTACTTGTTCTGCCTCACATGAGACAATACTTGAGTTAAAAACAAAGACTCAAAACAACAGTAAAACTAAAATGTGTGTATACACTAGGCATTACGGTAAGAGCGTGTAAAAACTGACCTTCTGGCGACCTTCACATTCATTCAATAACTCAGTCAGTCAGTCTGTCAATATTAAATTTAAATAAATACATATTAAATATTAAATAATAAATAAATTGAATGATAATTTTAAAAATACCGCCAGCACACTGTATTTCAGAGAATTTTTTCAACTGTGTGAATACTTAGTCAAACTAAATAATAAAGAACACATTTCCAAATCTGCAAAATGACAGTACACCACCTCAGTGCGTTCAGATTAGTTTACTAGAATTATCACGATGGTACGATCATACGCATCAAAGAGTTAAATCAAACAGTTAGTATGAAATATATGAAAATATCAAGATATTTATCGTATATCACGCCATAGCCTAAAAATAGAGATATTATTTAGAAGACATATCACCCATCCCTAGCTCCAGGTCATCTGACTATTCTGCAGGGTCAACCAGATGCCATGGTGCGGCTTAATAGTTGGGAGTCAAGCCAGCTTAATCTTGTATTAGTGAGCGTGTGGTAACGAAAGGTGCCCTACATCTTACAAATATTAACATGAGAGGAGCTCATACTTTAGCAGCATACTACGTGACTTGTGAGAAACAGTGATGTGTGTATTTGTAACTTCATTTGATGTAATTAATCAAACACGGTGAAAGTTTTCATACTGCCAAATTCTACATTTAGATAACCGTGAAATTCTGATTTCTGAGAAGTTCTAGTACTGAGAGTGTGTTCACATCAAACCTGTTTGAAGCTCACAATTTTATCTCCAGTGTTTGGGAAGGTGAGAACGACACCATTTAAACCTCCTTAATAACACCAAGGCACCTCAACATATTGACAGTATCAGTATCAAATACTGACTCTGATCTGGACTGACTCATATTTAGCAATGTCTCAATGTGTTCTTAAACAGTATGGACATGCAGAAGAGCACAGATGACTGTCCATCCTGCTGAGTGTGAATAACAAAATCTGGACTGGTTTCATCAACAGCCACCTGCTGCCACCAACGTCTCTGACAATGCAGTCACATGGCAAAATAATGCAATGGACTGCGTTGGCGTGGACGTGTTTCTTCAGGGCATAGTTCCAATACAAACCAGAAGTTAAAAGGTTAATGAAATGACAAGACACAATATGGCAGTTTATAATTTTTGAGGCAAGATTACGCAAAACATGCAAAAGATGAAATGTAAATGATTAGCACAGTGCCATCGGGTATTTTAGCTTCTGTGTGCACACTTGCATTAACATGCAGTGTGTTGCTAGATGATACTGCAGCTGAAGTAGAGCCAACACCAATACTAACACAGAGGTCCTGTTGGGACCTGTTGGGGTTAAAAGGACACCAAACGTTGCAGTAGATCTTACCAGTGTGGAGTGAGAGCGGGGAGAGCGGCCGGGACAGCGTGGGTGACGGCGTCCCGATACCGAGGCTCTTCCTGTTGCTGCTGCGACAGCTGGAGCACAAACAGGAAAAAAAGAAAGAAGTCAACAGACCGCCAGCCTCGTCACACATCACTCATCTGAATCTGTATGAAAATGTCTCTGTGGTAGTTTTCATGACCTGTGAGTCAGTTAAATCTGTTTTAACACCATGGTGGAATTCCAACCGTTAAAAAACACCAATTAAAAAGAGCATCCTTTCTTGGTGTGTATTCACATCTTTCTGTCAGGCTAGGTTGCCGTATAGGTCGCAGTGTTTCTGTGACATTCATTATCACTGCTTAGGGCTGTCGCAATAATCGCTATCACAACCGCTACGTTCACGTTTCTTCTTTTTAATTCTTTGCAATGATGGGAGCGCGGCGTATTTACATCACGCTACAAACGCCAGCAGTGTGACGAGGTGCTGGGCGTCTATCCTGCTCTGAGTGCTGCACGTATGATGTTTTTTTCTGATAGCAGAGAGTGAACAAATGTTAAAATGCTGCGCCCAGCCGTCCAATCACAATATAGGATGGGCGGGAAAAATAACACGAAGACCAACCGTCACATCCTACATGTAGGCTACAAATGCTGAACAACAACAATGGTGGAGAAATGGATACACATAGACCGGCAGGTCCGTCCACTCTCCCTACGTGCTTCAGCTTTCCCTTCATCCAGAGCAAGTACTCTACCTTGTGCCACCATTTTTACTTCCGCAGATATTCCCGGATATCATGGCGGATGTCATAGCAACCAGACGCAAACAAGAAAAGAACGCTGCGCCTTCTGTGTTCTGTATTTAAGAATAAATAAGTACTTAATTAGTTTTAAAATTGTCGCCGTTGTCATTTAAAAAGCAACAATATACCTAGCATTAGCATAACAATAAAGCTTAGTTATAATTCTAGGCAATAACATCACATATCGTGCTGTTGAGCCAATCATTGTTACCGCAGGGGAAATTCCTTCATCGCAACAGCCCAATCACCGCCACACCAATCCTTGTGCACAACAACATAACCTTATTTCTCATCATCATTTTTCTAGAGAACTAAAAAGTTCTAATTTTCTCACTTCTAAGTTGATATCAACGACCTAAAACTGTCACTTAGAGCACTGTGTCTCTGCTAAGATGTTAGCATTGAGCACTGGAGGAAACTATTTACTGGGGACTCTTTTTTCTCCCTAAATAGTTAAACTGAACGATAAGACGATCTAGAAAGAAATAACCCGGTGTGCCCCTTTAAGCTGAGCGTAATCATTTTGGTTTATCCACCTATAATTATATGTTTGACTCATACAATGCTGTATTTACAAAGCTTGTATTTACATCAAAGTGTGTGTTTGGGTGTGTGTATTGAGCAGCAGTTTGAGTACACAAAGACATTTTATGACAGCTTAGGAAGACACTTCAGACTGGGATCCACTTAACTGGATCTTCTTGTTGTACCACACTGAATAAGCCTGAATAACACCGAAACACATCCGGGTTTGTGTGCCAACGGGAAAGTACGCTAGCTAGACAGGGAGTGGTGGAAATAAACAGGGATGTCCAGTTTTGTGTACAACAGTTTGCTATCCTCACCTTAACATCTAAAAATCACACTTAGCGAACAACTTTAAGGTCATTTAAACACTTTAAAATGTTTATATAATTTCAGAATTTCATTATACTTTTAATTTAGTTATAATTTAGTTTAGTTGCAATTTGTTTTATTTTAGTTTCCTGACTTAGTGAAATAGTTTTTTAGACGGCTAAACAAAAGGAGACTGAGAAAAAAGGGATGAAAGATTAAGATGTTTGTTTTATTTCAGTTTATTTCTATTTTAATTTAGTTTTTTTTAATTAACAAACAAACTGTAGCATGGAGACCGGTCGTCAAAAGAGTGCAAACCAGTTCCCATAAGATCACTGTGTTTATGGAGAAAAACCCATATGTTCATTTGTATTGCAGAAGCTTTACTGGGTAAATTACCGCAGTGCATCCAATATCCAGTTTACTGACCTATTTCTCCAGTAGTTATAACACTACATCATCAGAGAAAATGCTCCTTTTGTCCCAAACCTTTGGATTGGTTTTCAAATGTGTCTCATAAATCATCACATCCATCTACACACACTGTCGTCCAGTTAGCGGTGCTCATTCAGCTCAGTTATCAAGCTGTCAAAACGCTTCTGAAAATGCTTTACTGTTTCTGCAGTTACCAAAAATACACACTTTATGGTTTAGTACAGATGGGGCTTATGATACTTTGCAAGAAGAACTGAGACTTCTTTGTCTCTGCCCACTGAGATTTAACTCCACCGATGAGATTATTTCCGCCTTCTGAGCAGCTCTGCCTTGAGAGATGTTTATATAACTACAACTCTAATCTGCAGGCAAATGCATGACACACCAGCACGGCCGTGTCAGCTGGAGAGGGGAAACCGATGAGAGCCAAAATACAAAGAGGAAACCTCCCGTCAACAGACTCAAGGCTAAAGGGAGTGTGTGTGCAAAGACAGCAACAGCAGGCCCAGCTTGAGCTACAGATGTCCAGACTGTGTGTGTGTGTGTGTGTGTGTGTGTGTGTGTGTGTGTGTGTGTGTGTGTGTGTGTGTGTGTGTGTGTGTGTGTGTGTGTGTGTGTGTGTGTGTGTGTAAAGGGCGGGAGGGAGTGTTAAATAATCCTCTGGTCCTGAAAAGAAGAGGCAAACTTTGACCAATAGCATTCAACTGAGCAGATTTTAATGTGACACCAGGGTGAACGGTCCACAATAGCACTGAATTTATTAATTCAATTAATTGATTATTAGTCTTTCAGAACATTAACCAACTATTCTGATAATCGTTGAATCGTTTGTGTCATTTTCTAAGGAAAAATGCTCAACATTGTCTCGTTCCAGCTTCTCAAATATTTGCCGTTCTTCTCTGTTTTATGGCCGATAAATTGAATGTTTGCATTTTGAACGGTTTGTTAGACAAAACAAGTAATATGAAGACCTCGGGCTTTGGGAAATTGGGATTTTCTGACATTTCGCAGATTAAATCTAGAAAACAATAGATATTTTTAGGGCTGCAACTAGGGTTGTAACGCTATACCAGTATCAAGGTATACTGTGGTATGAAAGTTCACGGTTATCATACATGTTGCTTATCTACAATCTTGAAAATAACTGACATAAGTGAGTGTGTGAGTGAGTTAACGGTAGAGACAGGAGCAGTCTGGCTGCGCTGGATCATAGGACATTATCTTGAAAAGCTCACAGCTGATGTTATTTTTCATTTAGTAGTTAATTTAACATGCTATTGTGCTGCTAACATGTAAAGAAACAAGCATTAGTTATATAACATACTATAGTTACATGTTATTTTTTATTATGTTTATAATTCTGTTTTTTATAATTCTGTTCTCATTCCTTTAAGGGTCATTGTAAATGATAATAATAATAAAAATAATACTATTACTACTACTAAATAATAATAGTGTATTACCGTATAACGTGATATTTTCTGAGATGGTTATCGTACCATAAAAATATCATTACAACGCTATCTGCAACCAAACATTTGCAAATTCCAGCTTCTCAAATGTGAGGATTTGCTATTTTTCCTCTAATTTATATGACTACAAATTAAATATATTTGGGGTTTGGACAACTGGTCAGACAAAACAACATTACCTCGGTCTTCTGGGAGATTGTTGAATTTCTAACATTTTATAGACTATGAACAATGAAGATAATTGACACATAAATCAATAATAAGACTAGTTAGTTGCCGTCCTAGTCCACAACAAACAGGCTGAACATCAGTTCATCCATCCAGTCTTGTGGTGGCCTCTATATCAGCCAGTGAACAGCTGCAGGTTTTATCTCTAACAGTCATCTTACAGTAAACATGACAAACTATGACCTCCAGTCAGTAACTATCCAACACCAATATACACCAATATAAACAGTGCAAATATGGGCTTTTCATAATTTTTTTTCAACTTTTTATGTCACAGTTGTTGGCTGATTTGAAAAAGAACATTATAGACCTGCTGTACTGTTAACTACATCTAATTTAAACAAAGAAAACTATATAGTGGCTGGTATTTTTGAGGCATTATATGTGAAAACATGCATTTTAGAGCACATATTAACAGCAAACCTCCTCCTCACAAACACTAACCATACACTTCCACGCAACACACACACTTGTCTTTTTTTTTTATATATTTACTGTATTGTTATAGTTGTAATTAAATATATCTTGTCCTAATTGTTTGTTATCACTATTATGTAGTCATATTATTTCTTTATATATATATATATATATATATATATATATATATATATATATATATATATATATATATCTTGTCCTAATTGTTTGTTATCACTATTATGTAGTCATATTATTTCTTTATATTAATCTTGTCTCTAGGTGAAGGCTTCAGATAAGCCCAATGTTATTTTTTGCCTCTTTCTGCACTGTATATTATTCACTTATGATTTGATATATTTACTGTATTGTTATTGTTGTTAGTATATATATATATATATATACACATATATATATATATGTATATAAATATATATATATATATATACATATATATATATATATATATGTATATATATATATATATACATATATATTAATCTTGTCTCTAAAGTGTTTTTTTTTTTTGCCTCTTTCTGCACTGTATATTATTCACTTATGATTTGATATATTTACTGTATTATTATTGTTGTTATTATATATATATATATATATATTATTTCTTTATATTAATCTTGTCTCTAAAGTGTTTTTTTTTTCCTCTTCCTGCACTGAATATTATCAATTTATTTTTGTGTTATGTTGTATAGTCTTAAATTGTGCAAAACAAATAAACAAATAAACAAACAGCATTAGCTACTTTCAGTGAAGTCATTTTCTGGGACAATAAACTGTATCATCAACACAAACAACCCAGTGAACTAGCAGGACTAACTAACTGGAGCAACCAGCTCTGTGAGAGCAGCAGAGAGGAGCTAGTTACTGTTAAACACGCTAATAAATAAAGCTAGTTTGAGTGTTTGGTACCTTTTTGATCGCTTCAGCAGAGCTCCAGGAACAAAATGTGACTTGTTGTGGTTTGGCACCGCAGACCAGTGGCTCGGATCCGACATGCTGGAGGGTTTTATAACCCAGTTTCAAAGTGAATGTTGATTTCAGAGAGTCTGTGTGGAGCTGCTCCTCTCCACCATCACCATCTCCTCCTCTAGTCTCCTCTAGTCGGCTCTCCGGGTCCTTTTGTGTGGGTCCGCCTCGTGTTAGTTACATCCTCCGGTCGGCTCTCTCACCGTGATCCTGTCCCCAGAAACATATCCTCCGTGTCGGGTTGTATTGTTGTGTATTACCGGTTACAGCATCAGCAGCAGCAGCAGACTTTAGTTTGGTCAAACAGACGTTGCTGCTGGTTGTGTGTTTGTGTCGGTGTGAGCAAGTTGGAGCCAGATGCTGCGTTCAAGTGCTGCTCGTTATCTCCAGCTTCTTCTCACTGCTTCAAAAAAATGCTGCTGTTTTTAGGTACTGCAAAAAAAAAAATTTCAGCATATTGTGATTAAAGTTTTCTGAGAGAGACTTCTTCACCTCATCATGGCTCTGTTTTCAGGCTTTAAAAAAATCTATAGACTTTGGCCAATCACAGGTCATTTCAGAGAGAGAGAGAGAGCGTTCCTATTGAGCGTTCCTATTGGTTGTGCTACGGCTGGTGGGCGGTGCTTGGCATTTCTTCAACAGATCTCAACATGGCTGCCCGGTCACAAACTTTTTCATTTAACAGCTAAACCCAAGCCCCCAGGAAGTGCGCCGGTCGTTGATCCCGACTATCGTAGTGGCCAAACGGTGGTACTACAACCTCCATGTCCGTCATGTTATGCCGTTTGGCCCAAAAATACTTTTTCCCCATAGACTTACATCGGGAAAGAGACGTCTGTAACTCAGCGGATACATTTTTTTGAGGTGAATCAACTCCCCAGTATGAACGCTAGCCCTTATTTAAATCATTAAAACGCACTAATAGCTGAATCCAGAGTTATTTCCCTTCCTCCGTTCATGTGAGTGAGACCCAGACCACGGCTGGAGCGCCAAGCCGTGACGACGGCATGCCATTGGGACCCCGTGACCGAGTTATGTGACCGAGCGGACGCTACTCCGCCAAGATCCGGGTACTTTTCCAGACGGAAGTCGAGCCATTTAGGCTTCATGCGCCAATGAGCAACTCTCATAGGAATGGCCGAGGCCCCGCCTCCAACGCTGTATCCAGTTCTTTTAATACATCCATGGTTTAGGACTGCAAAAAAAATTCCATAATAACCTTTCAGCATATTGTAATTAAAGTGTTCTGAAAGAAAACTAGACCTCTGCACCTCCTCATGGTTCTGTTTTCAGGCTTTAAAAAATCTAGCCTGTGACGGGAGACTTTGACCAATCACAGGTCATTTCAGATAGAGAGCGTTCCTATTGAGCGTTCCTATTGGCTGTGCTCCGGCTGGTTGGCGGTGCTTGGTATTTCTTCAACAGATCTCAACATGGCTGCCTGGTCACAAACTTTTTCAATTTACAGCTAAACTGTGCACTACAAGATGTTTCTGAAACCATGAGCGTTTTATAAAAAAATGACCTTTTTAATCTTATTTGCTCATTTTATACCCGCTGCAGCTTTAATGCTCATCACAGTTTAGCAAAGCCCAATGTGAAAACTTCAAATCGCTCAGTTTTGCCTGTCCAATAGTCCAAATCACAATGATATTCAATAATCAATGCTATGAGACTTGGTAATTGGTATGAAATCATTTTTGAAATATGGAAAAGTTGATTTATTCTTTGAGGATCCAAAAAGGCAAATTTTTTAAGATTTGGAATAAATGGATACAGTTTATAACCCCATTACGAGCAGACTTTGTACGACTTTACTGATGTGTTCAGTTTGATGGAGAAGGATGCATGGGCATGTAGGCTGTATACGTGTGAGTAATGCAGATGAATACTGATGTGTATGGGTTAAATCTGGTCAGTTAATAATAGTCAGAACCATTTCCATAGAAACACTCTCTTTACCTCTTTGGTCACTCATGTGCGTTCATATCAGAGTGGCAATTTCCTACAGAACCTGAAAGCAGCGTAAAATGCTGTTGGGTTATACCATGAGGAGTCTAGTAGAGGGAGGATCCCAGCCAAACTTTAAAACAATGGTACATTCCATTGCACATAGTACCTCTAGTGTTAGTGTTAGTGTGGCCTATCTATAGCCTGTATGTATGTATGTATATTCATTTCATATAATATCAGAACAAAAACACTATGCTATGTTACACTATATACTGTAAGTGGAATGCTGAATCTGTAACAGCATACAAAATCAAAAGACATGTATTTATTTGAATTGAGAATCCTAAAGCGATGCAGATGGTTGGTTGGTTGCTTTGCAGACATTTGCTAGAGGTCAATGCCTATGAGTTGCAAGGGGTCTATTCTCATAATCAAGTCTCTCACTTTTGGAATTGAAGTAGATGAATTACAAATGCAGGAATAATAATAAATAAAAGTGAGGAGTACTGTAATAACTGTATGTGTGCTTGGTATTATGACTATTATGACAATGCTGCACATTTGTGGAGTTCTCTAGCTTTCCTTTTATAAACATTATAACATTATTATGATACTATCAGCATTACTCTCACTCGTGTCACATGATCCCCTCGCTCCCCCACCCTATTCATCCTTCTCTGCCATCAACAATTCCCTGATATCTCGTTGTAACAGACTATCTCCTCCCGTCTAAACAAATCGTTACTCTTCCTCGCCTTACTAGTGAGACTTGTCTGTGCCTCAGACAGCCTGTTATAGACATTTCTTTTGGCCAGGCCTTGACTTTTGAGGCACATTTTAAATGTTTGGTTCATGGAAATGATTACTCGTGTTCATTTGATCTCACTTTCCCTCTTGTAGTTTCCCATGGTGGCTCCCTATCAAATTTAGTAATCAGTACAAAATTACCCTCATATCTGCGTGGTCAGGTTGCGTCATGGTTATCTACTACAGCTGTACATCAGTAGTAGGTCACTGAGGTCATCAGGTCATGGTTTATTAGTTGTGTGTAGATTGTGCCATTATAGTTGTGGCTGCTAAACTATGGACGTTTTAAAATAGCATTTGTTACCTCCGCCAAGGCCGAAGGCCTAGGAAGGAGTTAATGTTTTCACCGCCGTGGGTTTGTTGGTTTGTTGGTTTGTTTGTCAGTTAGCAGGATTACTCCAAAAGTCTGCGATGGAAAGAGTAACGACTACAGTTTAGGTGAGTTTTATTTTGTATATGCATACCTACATTTGTTTAGATTTTATGTTTATATTTTCATGTTGCTTTAATACCTTTCAGGCCTTTTCATTTTAGAAATCTGCATAAAGGTGCCATAATAATACAATGCCTAAAGTTTATTATATGCTGCACTCTCCTCATAATATGAATCCGGCACCAGGTACCACGCAGCTCTTGTGTCATCTCTGCATTGATGCCATCAAGACGAATCTCGACATATTCAGTGTATCAGAATCAAAGGTTGATGCCGGCAAGCGATTTACGTTCATACAAATATAGGATCTGATGCAAGAGAATAAACATGTTGCTGGATGGTGGAACAACACATACAGGGGCGGTCTGTGATGCAAAATGCTGTGAAGAATGATGCCAACAAATGTGCAATCTGCCATACTGTCGCATCAGATTACTGTGTGAAAACTGCGTCGTGTTAAGGAATGCATGTTTATCTCGTTTGATTTTTTTTTGCATTCCCACTCAAAAAATTTGCTCATTTTTCAGCCGAGCAAATGGGATTCATTACTGTACAGCGCACGGTGTGACAGCCGAGCGCTGCTCACACATCCAGAGACATGCTGGATGCAGCCGCCTCTGTTTGCAGTGTTGCCTTCCTCCACAGCACCCAGCACCGTTGCCAAGCAACCCACATAGACTTAGAGACAACTAATAAATGATGGGTCTTCACTGGTGAAACAGAGGCACCTTAATATACAAAAAAACAACTCAGACTTATCGCCTATTTCCTTTTTCTATTCCATGTATATTTCACACTTTTTATGAAGTTATACTGTATTATCTGTCATTAGAAAACCATTTAGCAGAAAACACTGATGTAAGCTGTTAATTTGACTATTGTTTTTCAAAACGCGTTAAAGGTCCCATATCATGCTCATTTTCAAGTTCATACTTGTATTTTGTGTTTCTACTAGAACATGTTTACATGCTGTAATGTTAAAAAAAACATTTATTTTCCTCATACTGTCTACTTGAATTTACCTGTATTTACCTTCTGTCTGAAACGCTCCGTTTTAGCGCATTTTAACGGAATTGCAACAGAATTGTGTTGCTAGGCGACAGCTTGGGTCCATCAGTACTTCCTGTCAGCTGATGACATTCACATACACTGCAACCGGGAAATAAACTGGGACACATTAAGAATGTTTACGTTTAAAATTGTGTCAAGGGTCTAAATATTGTATATTTCTGACATCACAAATGGACCGAAATCCTGACAGCTTGTTTCAAATGCAGAGTTTCTGAATACAGGCTGTGTGTATTTCCCTGTGGATTGAGTGTTTCGATACTTTCACAGTATTTATATAGGACATAAGCCTGCTTTATAATATCTCACTTTTTTATAATATGGGACCTTTAAAGTAGTTATCAAAACAATCACACCACATGGTCCATTTAGTAACTATCTTCCTCAGCAGATAGAGTTTGCCCCAGCTGTCATATAAATGCAGATGTTCAAATCACAAAATCTTGTGATACGACTGAAAGCACCGGAAAAAGCTACTAAATGGACCTTGTGGTGAGGTTTGTCAACTGCTATTTCAAAGGTCAATAATTACTACTTTGATCTTTTTTTACCGAATAAGCAGAGATTTAAAAAAAATATTAATTTGAAGCAGCATCTATGACGTGACCAAAGTCTTATGACTTCACTACATTTTTTTTTACATATGGCATTTCCCTAGTGGGAATTAGTGGAGGTAAAACAGCTGGGCACTGTGGTTTTGAGCAAACATGATTCAAACAAGAGTAAACAGTTCATTTGTTGAGGACTATTTTCTAGGGATGCACCTCTTATGAAATTCTGGGCCGATACTGATACCGACGTGCAGTATAAAATAACAATTTGGCCAATAGCCGATAGCCAATGGAGATACTGATGTTTTTGTTGTTGTTGATATTTATTCCTTTTTAGTGCCAGGGAAACAGAAAGACCTCTTCATTATGAAAAAATAACTGGCCTGTTTTAAAGTCATTCAGCATTTCATTACAATGTCTTTAAATGAGCACAAATTCAATCATACAAATGTATGAAACAACCTTTAAAATATTATTTTTCAAATTTGTAATAGCCGGCGCAAAACTGATGCAATACAACAGATAAACATCGACCACTGCCGTCAGCGAATGTCATCTTATTTGCCGATAGGCCAATGGCAGTCAACAAGGCGAACATCGGCCAATACCGATCTGTGCATCTCTACTATTTTCAGCAGCGGATTAATACGTGTTTGGTGCTCTAGCAAGTATTTGCGCCAACAGGATGGTGTATGTGGGATTGAATTCATGGGGACTTTTCAGCCAGTGCAAACGTGTGGGTCATTTATCTGGTTTTAATGAAGCTTATGCGTAAATTCAGTCATGAAGACTAAGGGTGCAATCTCATTCATTCTCATTCATTCTTGGTCTCTCTCTCATAGGCTATTACTATGTCAGCTGATTATGGGCGTCTCTCTTTTCAGTGACCAATCAGATCTTGCCATATCTCCCTAAACCAATGACATTGTTGTTGTTAAAAGTTTAAAACTGTTCTCCTCTATGCTGCTTTCAGTGTCAGTATCAGCACAAACTGGTGCGACCCTCCACCACCCCATCACCTCCAGATTCATCACATCAGACTAATCCGGCTCCACTTCATTCATCGGATCTGCATCAATCTTTTCACTACCACCATCACCAGTGTCTAGACCCAGGGGGAATAATCTTAATCCAACTACGGCATCACTTCCCCTTATTATGTCACATTGTGTCTAAATCGCCAAAGACTGTTACTATTCATAAATTTGTGCACATTGTAATAAATTACTATTCAATTCATACGAGTCTCTCCTGATTGAAATAGTTTTTGGACAAATTAGCTTCATCAGGCTTTAGCTGCAAAATCAGTGTTATGTAGATCAGTTACTTGTTGATTTTGTGGTGAACTGACTCATTGATGAAAGACTTTTAAAAGACATTTAACATGTTGAGTTGATAGAAACCATCTGCGTGTGACCTGGCGGTCTTACCTCCAGGGATGAAGGGTTTGTAAGGGGCTGCAGGGACTGCAGGGGCTGCACGGGCTCAGGAGAGTGGGGCTCTGGCATGTGGGCGACAAACTGTAAGGCAAGACATGTTTGCATGGATTAGTGAGTCTGTCATCAGTCAGCAGCAGAGCTTCGTTGAGGGTTAGAGGTTGATGGCTGTCTCTCGGTGGCAGACATCAACAGCGGATGGTGACAGACACTCAGCGGCAGTGTGTAGGGTGGTGCTGCTGCCTCTCTAGAGTTTGTTACAGGGTGGCTGGATGCGACACTGGGTGCATTCGATTAGTCGGCTTTGTGAGCTCTTCCACCACGGGAAGTTGGCAGCTGGGTGTCAACACACCAGAAAGGAAATTACATCGCCCAATGCATGTTTACTGAACATCTAATGCAACAGTGTTAGGGAGTGTCTCACATCTGGCAACACGTTGTATGTTATGATGTTGAGGATGTTGAAGATGTTGAGGACAATACAGTTCCTGTGAGCCCTATACGTCCTCAGACTGTACTTTATTTAGAATACATATCGTCTACCATTTCACATCTTAATTCTCTATCAAAATATGCATGCTCAGCCATCCTATATCATCCTGATGCTGACCCAGCACAGAAGCTGTTTTCTATTGATTTTCCTGCTCAGATGTATAAGCTGTGCCTTGTGGGCACCACAGTGCTGTCTCAGTGCTGCAGAGGCTTCTCGGTGCTAAACACAGCACCGGCTACCAAAGCACTAATGAATGTGTTGTCATAGTAATGCAGGGAGGACGGTAGGGAAAACAACTCCTTGCACAAAGGCTCCTCATTCTGTAGTGTCGGCTCATAATTACACAACACATGCAACTCATTACGTTGTATTTCATCTTAACACATTTCCTACTTCAGACCCCTAAACCAAAGCTCTCGACGGCGCTCTAGTGAGTAATCGGCCGTCATTTCCATTTTGCATTTCCATTTTGTCGGCACTTCATCAACACGGAGTGTAAACTGAGTAGAAAATCTCAGACTGACTCATTGGTGACATTCACACTGAATTTCTGATTTGCTCAGATGTTCAGGTCGTTCAGGTGAAGTTAATTGCAGTGGCAGCTACAACCTTTCGGTTGCAAGATAGCAGCAGGATTGTCTTTACTGCCAAAATAACAAGTATCAGCATATTCAAAGATATTCTAGTCATTCTGTTGCACATCACTTACAGAGTAAATGATTTAGACTGTCAATAAAAATCACAAAATAATCTCTACTAAGCATGTGCATCTTGCAAAAAGTTGATTGTGTACTTGTATACTTGCAAAGCACATTTTTCTGCAAACAATTTTCTGCTATGTTTGTCATTTTTGCACTGCTGGTGGTGTAATTTTCATGTCTTTTCCTACGCATGTCTAGCAACATGTGACACGTGTCAATTTCCGCTCCAGTCTTCAAAATAAAACTACTTAGTTAGGTTTAGGAATAGATCAACTTGGTTAGGCTTAGGCAACAAAACTACTTAGTTAGGTTGAGGAAAAGATCGCGGTTTGGGTTAAAATACTGTAGCCCCGGAAGTGCTGTAATTTAGGTAAGGAAGAGCCCATCATGAAACCTGCATGTCACAGATGTGTTTCAAGCAGATGTGTGTCTGGACTGATGCATCCATCAGCAGCCAACCAGTAAAACCCTGAGCCCCTCCCTGTGTGCAGAGCGTGAATCCTCCTCTTTGTCTCTGTGCGGGAGCAGTTAAGTGCCTAAAAATGAAACAAAAACAGCGCATGCTCTGCTGAGATCATCCACGGTGGAGGCAGATGGATGGATCAGAGAATGGGGATGTGAGCAGGGAGCTCCTACGCCTTATGGATCAGCATCTAGTGGATCAGCATCTAGTGGGCAGCAGGTACCCCCTCCTCCTTCCTCCTCCTTCCCCACAAAAAAAGGGCTACATTCACTCAGGAGGAAGCGTGGGCGGACATAAGACTGCAGCCATATCCTTTGATGGAGGGAGGATTCACAGATTGTCAATTATATAGAAATAACATATATTTTCTCCTTAAAGACTGAGAGCCATTTGTCTGTCTTGGTGCTGCGAGGGGGAGCGTGTGATTCATGCAGAAATGGTTCATGTGAGATTAAAAAAGAAGGAGGCAATAGAGCTGGGAAAAACACAAAACAACATGAGGACAGAATTCACACTGAGGCATGAGATTTACCTCAGTTGAAACATTCGGTCGGATTAGTATATGACACATTGTAAATGCAATTTGACAATGAAAAATAGAAACATGCATAAAACCTAACTGTGAGTAATTTAATGACGGATAAATAAATAAATAACAATTGAAAAAAATACTATTGAATGCATTTTGCTGTGTGTATTTGTCAGTGTGTTGAATGTGATGTGAGTGAAGAAAACGTGTAAACAGTGTGGAGAAACTGAAGGAAGTGATATTATAAGTGCCGTAAACTTTAAACAAAATAACTTCCTCATCTTCACGAGTTCTCTGTTGTTCCAGCAGTTTGGTTTTTCAAGTTTAACCAGCCATGAATTGTGCAAACACAGTGAGGCTATACACTTCAAGGTTGGAAAGTTGGATTTCTCTGCATCCAGTATGGGGTAAATTAGTTTAAAGATTAACAGGCAGGCAGGGAAAGTCTTACTGATAATACTGAGAATTCTTACAATTAATAAGACTTATTGATGAGACACCTGTAGCTTCATCTATACTAAATACATTCCTGCTTTAAAAAATACAAAACACAAGAGCAAACTGAGAGCAGATAATGAAGCCTGAAGAAAATGTCATCACCCCTGGGAGAAAACATGAGGGATTATTTGCATTTCCATCAGAATCAACAGCCACTATGTATGGAAAAAGTCTGCTTGTTGACACTAGAGTACACCGATATGAGTAAGTAAGTAAAGTAAGTTATTTGTATAGCACCTTTCACAGATACAAAATCACAATAATAAGTGCTTTACAATAATAAAAAAAATACATCAGTCAATATTAAAAGTAGCAATGACAAGCAACAGGGCTGTCAAGCTAAAAACACAACAAAACAAACACATGAGGACACATAAACAGGTAACAAATACAGTCAAGAAAAGGGCCAATAAAAGCAATAAACTAAGTGGAGATGGTTATTCAGATGAATTAACAAAAAGCCTGTCTAAATAAAAACAAAAATATGAGCACATAAATACTCACTCTTATTACAACTTTAAAAAAAAAAAACAGTTTCACATGAGGATGAAAATAAAAAAGCAGAACTTACTCCAGGGTCAGAGAGGGGATCTTCAGTTTATCTCTCCTGGACTTCATGGTTGCTGATCACCGAGCTTCTCTTCACCACAGTGCGGCACCAGGCGCTCTCTCTGCCGGCTTTAAGACACTCATCGCTGCGGTTGATGACTAAAAATAACCCGGTTAGCAAGAGTATCGTTTATCAGCAGCTTCAGCGGATTCCGGAGAGGTTGTTTTCTTCCCCCGTATAGGAATAGCTCCTATAAAACGCAGTTACATTTAAAAAGAAAACGACGCGCCCAGCAGGCAGAGTTGCGCGTCTCGTCTGTCTCCAAGGCGCACTAGAGAGATACTGAGGCGCACTAGAGAGCTCTACTGCCACAGAGCAGAGAGAGCGACGGGTCTAACCTCCATGTGACTGGTGGGGAGGGAGGAAGGGAGGAAGGGGGAGTCTATTGGAGGGGGTGGCTAAATCAATTTGGGCGGTGGGTGGGTGACAGTCAACACAGGCGAGGTTGGCTGAGGACGAGGGGAAAAGTTGTGCGTTTTTGTTAAAAAAACAACAACAAACAAACAAACTGGGGTTTGTTCAGTTCTTAAAACATAATCTCTTCTTTGCTTCTCTGCTTAATATCACAATGACACGACGCCAAAATAAAAGTTTTCACTTGTGCATTGTGTGATGATGAGATGATGTGATGATGCTTCACCTATAAATCCGTTGTATTTGTCTCTGTGCGCTGAAACAATGAAATGAAGCAGAGTCGTGTAGGCTGGCAGGCTGCTGGTCGGGTCGTGATGAGGCTGGCTGGGGAATACCTCCGCTGCAAACCGAGACAGGCTGACAGCTGACACACATCATGCGTTTCTCTCTCTCTGCCACGCATACTGCACGTGTGTGTGCGTGTGCGTGTGCGTGAGTGTACAGGCTCCATCGTGTAAGTCTTTATTTTTTTATTATAGGAAGTCATTAATTACACGGAGAGAGTCAATTTCCCCAGGAAGCAGTGTCAGTGTGTGTGTGTGTGTGTGTGTGTGTGTATGTGTGTGTGTGGTTAAAACACATTTCTGAGCATCTGCTTTATTCCCAGCTCCTCGGGTGCGTGTGCGCGCACGTGCAGACTTGAGTTTTTTTACACGTTTTTACAGCATGATTTCCCAAGCATGTGTGGGAGTGTGTTTAGCTGTGTGTGTGTGCGTGTGTGCGTGTGTGTGTGTGTGTGTGTGTGTGCTGGTGGATGTGTATTTGCAAGTGCATGCTTGAAAGGCAATTGTAGGCTGCAGCAGGTGGGTGTGTGAGTGTGTGATATCCAATAATTGCATTACTTGAAAGTCAATTTGTGAACATCCAATCTATAGGCTGTGTGTGTGTGTGTGTGTGTGTGTGGTTGTCACTATTTGCACCTCAGCTTTGTTTCTATGCCTGCATCTCCAATGGCAACCGGTGACAGCGATGACACCAGTGTCTTCCTGGTTGCTAGGGAGCTGGCGATGGTTTGCCATGGTTGCTAGGACATGAGCTTGATTCAAGTTAAGCAACAGTGACCAGCCTGCATGCACACACACACACACACACACTCACACACGCACACACACACACACACACACACACACACACACGCTCACACACACACACACGCACACACGCACACACACACACACGCTCACACACACACACAGGCTTCCTCCAGCAAGACTGACATGATACAGCGTATTTACTTGTTGGAAATATTTAACTCTAATGCAATATTGTAAGTTTTACATTATGTGCCATGATGTTCTTATTCGTATTATTGTTGCTAGGAGTAGCAGTAGTGCCCTATGACTCTCTACATTTCTTTAGAGAGGATTTTGCATCCTATTAGGGAAAACAAGATCAAATAGGATCAAATTTAAACCTGCAATAGCTGATTAAATTGGCCACTTGGGGAAAGCTGTTAACACAACATTGACATATTACCTTCTGAGTTGTTATGGTTAGCAAACAGTTGCTTATTTACACATCCAGCAGTTACAGAGCAACATTATTATTTATTTTAAGTCATGTTTTTGGCCACCTGATGAATGTAAGTCCAATACTGACTCTCTTTTAGCTCTGTTTTTAGTCTCCACCACCTCATGAGAGAAATATCTGTCTCTGTAGCTGGTAAATGTTTCACTATGTTTAACCAGCTTGTCTCTAACTGTGTGTACAGTGGGGATTTCAGAGCTTTTTCTCTGAAAACAGCTGCCTGCTGCGGCTCAGTGAGAGTGAACCAAAAGTGTAAAGTTGCGGGGCGGACATCTTTACAATGAGCGGAAACTCACTTTAAAGCTCCGCAAAGCCGATTGGAGCTGCAGGCTCAGGTGATAATTCTCTGTAGGTTCATCATTACGAGTGACCCCTTAATTGTCACGTTCCGATTTGATATATTGTTATTATAAAACTTTCGATTATAGACAATTTTAGATTGTCAGACACCAATCAGAAAACATCCTTAACAACATACAACAACACAAAACAGATTCTTCCCCTGTATTGCTCCTCAACATCATCAGCTTCTGCATTAGCTGGTCAGTTTTTTATAGTTTGCTATATAGTCTGACCACATCCCAACAAACCAAATGTGGGACAAAGAGTATGTTTGTGTGGGACAATGTGGGACACGTTACCAAGGCTGAGAGGTAGTCTACAATTTTGATATAATGTCTATCTAACTTAAATAATAAAACATTTCTATTCTGCCCCTTATATCTTGTAACGTCTCTATGCTTTGCCCGAATGCATCCATAGATCGCCACATCTCTTTTTGAGCCGCACGTTTCTTGTGAGACTCACATGAACTGCGTCGCTTCATGTTGGGGAACAACGGAGCTGTTGTCTGGAGAGGTAGGAACATATTGGGACTCAACACCATTTAAAGATGTATTTCTGCCTTGAAAATCAAGAGAAAGTCAGATGATCCAGTCCAGCCACACGTTGGAAGGCTTCAGTCGATGTCTCGAGAGAGAATGGTGAATCATCTGTTGTACAACCAACATGAAATGGCATCTGTCTCAAGCACGGGGTCCGAGATCACAATAAGAAAATTATGTGTGTGTGTGTGCGTGTGAATGTGTGTCTGTGTGTGTGTGTGTGTGTGTGTGTGTGTGTGTGTGTGTGTGTGTGTGTGTGTGTGTGTGGTGGTGGGGTGTTCCCACTCCCGTTTGCTTGGTAATTGTTTTGGTAGAGCAGTAGTTAATAGGAGAGTCGGTTTCTCAGTTACCATGGCGATGAGGGCTTTCCTGCTCTTCCCTTCCCATCAGTCTGTGTGCTTCCTCCCATCTCTGCTGTGTGAGATGAAGCTTAGCTAAACGATGTTTCAACAAGCAAATGGCAGCCAAGTCAGATTTCGGGTTTAATATGCTTTTAATCCAGTGAACTGGACTGTTTTTTAATATCATGTTTTGTTTTGTTTTCTCATAAAACACAGAGTACCTTAAAATGTGTTACACTGAGAACACAGTTAATGATTGCAAAGTGCAAGTTAGTACTATATGTTACAGTACATCTTTCTGTTACAACAAAAACAACGGCAGAGCAATGTAGTAAAACTGAATGTATGCTACATCACACTAAATATGTTTTCATTTGTGCAAGCTGTTTTTACACACAATATGTCTTTAGGCAACCTAATCAGCGAGGGCTGGAGTCTAGGGACACTCAAAGATCGGACATGATGTAACCAGAATTAGGGACAGAGAGCCAGATGTTTCCACCAAAGAAAAACTTTATTCTAGATGAACTTTCCCTTTAATATCATTAAATGGTGTATTTTAGACGCACTGGATTAAGACAGAGGAACTGGTCTGGCTCGTAGCATGGCAAACAGAGACATGTTCTTCCTCCTCCCCTGCTAGTTATAGGAGCACTATACGATTATCGACTGTACGACACGATTGTGTGCAGATTGAGTTCACCTATAGTTGTCTATAAACAGCACAGGTGAGATCAGGATGATGGCAGACATGAAACACTTTCGAACTATAAGTGTGTTGTTGGAAAAAAATTAACAACAATCTATGTGATACAGCAAAAAAAATAATAGTTTAGAGTTCCTCTTTAAACGTGTTTCCACAGAGACTTAGATTAAGGCTTTCAGGGGCTCTCACACACATCCAAAAATCCCGCCCACAGATACTGAAAGCTTCAATAACAAGTGAGAGGAATCACTGCGCACCAAGACCTGAGCAACGTGAGGTGAGGCAGGAAAAGAGGAGACCGTGTGGAGATTGATGCCATAACATGACTAATAACTCATGAACACATCAGATGATTAATGCTAACAGGAGTAGATTAACAGTATGCAAATAGTCTGAGCTAAACAAAGGATAACAACAGCCCAAGTGTACACCATATACAAAACAGGCAAAGCATGAAAGCATGTTGTTTACACTGCTCGGTAACATCCATGTGCAGGTTTATCTGTCCTTTACGGCCATACAGCGGATGCCTCCAGTTTGAAAAGCAAGGCCTCCACATGAGTAAATGTCTCAGCGATGCCAAATATACTCACACAGCAAACTGAAGATGCTTCCCCTGATGACATAATAATGGCTCCAGCCTTCAGCGGAGGCACTGGAAGCATTTACCCTGAGGCCTTCATTTATTCCTTCACTGACTCTATTACAAAACCACTGAAAGCTAGTCTGTTGTGTTATTTGCTGCAAATATACTGCAGAGTGAGGTCGTAAATGGATGCTGCATCAGGATACATGGTAAGATTAAAAGCTGATGAAAAGGACGTGCACAGACACCCTATTTAACAACAATAAAATATTTTAAAATTCATGAGAGTGTGAGCAATTATTGTAAATTGAGCAGCAACAAGCGATGAAACTTGAGGAATATCACAAAAAGGTTGTATTGTCATTGCTGGATGATAGAAACAGAGGTGACAACAACACATAAAGAGTTGCACAACGGAAATTATTTCAATAAATTTAGATGCAGGAAATGAGGAAATAACATCATGGAGGAAGCAAGTGGTGATAAGTGTGAGCATGCACGTTTCTATGTTTCTGTATGAGTGAGTGTCAGAGAGAAAAAGAGGGAGGTGTGTGATCACGTGTCTGGGGTTTGCAAGTGATTTGCATTGTACTATTCAGTCCACAAGATGGTGCAGAAATACAATGATGAGAGTGGAATAATCACATCAGTATCTAGATCTACAGTATTTGGTGTCTCTTTTTGCTCAGGAGCACTCTGATTGGATTAACCTCTAATGGACACACGTTGACGGATGTAGGAATCTAATATGTGGCCTTCTGCAGCAAAACAAAACACAGCTCTACTACACATTGAGCTATATTTGAGTCATTATAAGAGAAATGTTTATGTCATAAGAAGAGCATTGGTTTATCTGTTTTAACATCCTGATAAAATATGTATTTATTTATTTCAGCAGCATCAGCAACAGTACCAACGTGAGGATAAGACGTTCAGTTAGCTCACCTGGTAAAGCAGGCCGGGGGTTCGAATCCGACCCGCGGACCTTTGCCCCATGTCATCTCCTCTCTCCCACAACTGTCACTGCCTCTGTCAAGTCAAGATAAAAAGAGTCGAAACACAAAGAAAATGTAGATTAACAAAAATGTAAAAAGAAATAAAAAAATACATTTTAAATTTGTATTTATTTCTGTATTTATTAATTTACTCTTGTATTTATTTATACATTTATTTATTTATTTTCTTTCTTTATTTATATGTATTATTTTATTCATTTATTCATGTATTTAGTTATACAATACAGTTTTCTTTTTTATTTATTTATTTTATTTCATCAATATCAGCATCATTGCATATACATTTATTCTTTTCATTTCTTTATTTATATTTACTATTTTATTTATTTATTTGTATTCATTCATACATTTATTTATGCAATTTTCTTTTCGTTTTTTCAGAATTTATTTATTTATTTATATTAATTATTTTAATCATTTATTCTTGCATTTATTTATACATTCATTAATGCAATTTTCTTTTAATTTTTCAGAATTTATTTATTTATATTTATTATTTTATTCATTTAGTCTTCGATTTATTTATACATTTATGTGCAATTTTCTTTTCATTCTTTTTAATGTATTTATTTATCATTTTATACATTAATTCTTGTATTTATTTATACTTTTATTTATGCAATTTTCTTTTCTTTTTTCTGAATTTATTTATTATCAACAAAATACACGTGAAGGTGGGATGCTCATTTAGCTCATCTGGTTGAGCAAATGTTTATTCATTTATTTCCATATACACTTCAGCATTTATTTATTCTTATATCTCCATGTGTTTATTTTATTTATTTATTTTTATTGATTATTTTATTCATTTATTCTTGTATTTATTTATACATTTATTTATGCAATTTTCTTTTCTTTTTTCTGTACTTATTTATTATTTATTTATTTATTATCTATTATTTATTATGTATTATTTATTATTTATTATTTATTATTTATTATTTATTATTTATTATTTATTATTTATTATTAATAATTAATTGTTAATTATTAAGTAAAGTCTTTTGGGCCCAATGGCATCACACAACAGACACGGAAATCATAGTACCGCCGTTTGGCCACTACGAAGATTGGGATCAACGACCGACGCTCTCACAGAGATTTTACCTCTGGCAACTGTGAAAGAAAAAACAGGCATCTCTTGAGGAGGCAGTAATCAGCTTAAATCTTTATCACATGCTGGTCAGCAAACAGCAGGGGAAAACAAAATACCACTAGATGCTGATCACAGTACTCCAAAACAGAAACACCAGGAAATCCTGGAAAAAAAAATACAGAGGTTAGCCACCAACACTTGAGTTCTTCTTCAATAACTGGTAAACAGCAAGGCATTTTTTTTTTTTTTTGTCATTTTATGTTGTGAAACCAGTTTTTATTATTGCATGGTAGCAGTCACTTTCAACTGGTTCGGTGAAGAGATGCAGGCAACAGGCCCTTTCTGCAACTCCTACTTATCAGGTGAGCATCTCAGGTAAGCAAAACCTTTTACTCTACTATTCCTGTCGTATGGAAAACCAGGCCCTATAAATCTGCGTCCGCCTCGATCTCGTGAGGTTATCGTTGCCCTTGTGTGCATGACGTCAGAGCAAGTCGGCATCAAGTCGGACACAAATCTAACTGGCATGCATTGCGCGGCGATCACCAGTGATTGATTCTGCGCAGGCCAGAATCATCTCGAACGAGCCTAGTGTTTACCTAGGAGGGTGGGTGCTACTCTTTCGCAACGCAGAGTCGGCGTCAGAGTATTAGGAACGGATGGGCAATCAACTTTGACAGGGAGGGCATTTGTTTTCACCTCGCATTGCCTTTATTAAGTGTATAATTAGCATTATGATAATAATATAATAAACATACTGTTACTTATGCGCACAGGCACGGACACACGCACACGCACGCATACACATGCTATTACGTCCACAAAAACAGAGTTTATAAACTAAGATGCACAGCGGGAAATCCGTTAAATGTTTTGCATTTAATAAACCTACACATTGGGCCACCTTCACATTATCATGCGTCATGAAAGAAATAAACTAAGACAGAGAGGCACAGGCGCTCATCTACAGTGTCACTTCCTGTTTCACATCTAGACACGTATAGCCACAATTACAAACGTGCAAATAATACCACTCACAGTGTAGCCTACTAAGAAGCAGGAGAGACGTTTTATCAAGGCGCATGAGTGGATTTATAAACTCACCACTAGAACAGCTGGAGTCTCCGACTTTGAGTGCAGAATCTCCTCATCAAACTTCTTTCCATTTGTTTCGCAATGTTCGAGTGAGATCATGCCCATTGGCTGCTCATACAATGTGGATATATAGTTGTTTTTAACTGGCTAGGGAGGGGGTGTTTTATAGGCTAGTACAATAACAAATTGTTTCCTAAATGCAAACTATCACTGTTCTGTGCTTTATTTTGCATTGCGGTGTAAAGTCCTTCCATTACCAAACTGTATGACTTAATTTTACTTATCGCTGTAAAAGTATTTCAGTTTAGTTTGTTTTGTCAGGAGAGAATTCAGCTGAGGGGGCACAGTGACCATTTTGGACGGGCCTGGAACCCCAAAGCCCTCACCTAACGCCGATGCTGCCGCAACGTCAACCACCTTAGACATTACTCCTCTACATCTTTACATAGCAAATAGTTGTTTGTTTCTATATTAATGCTCTGGATATCACATAGAGAACCTTTAACAAACATCTGCAAGCGTAGGAGCCATATTTCAATGCAAATCAATTTGTTTCAATAATTTTCTAAAAACAACTTTCCAAATAATTCTAGTGCAGCGACGGCGATATCGTATAGCGCACCTTTAAGTTCAAAATTACTTTGTAAAATAAAAAAAAAAATGTGTGTAAAGAAGAATATTTCCTTTTCCTCTTTCCGGTTGTGCTCTGTTTTACAAAAACAAATCAAATCAATGTATTTGTCTCTTTTTAAATACAGAAGCTGTGGGCTGCATTTGAAAACACATTCAGCTGTTTACAGATTTTGCCCACCAACATAGCTGTGATTGACAGAAGGCACATTACATCATCTCAAAGTTTGTGCCCATCAGCTGAGACATCAGCTTTAGTGGTTCAAGCAACTGGGTCTTCCTCTTCCGTGGTTTGCAGTGCTGATACTGGGGGTAGAATGAGCTGCAAAATGCCCAACTCCATCAACCACCGAAACCAAAATATCCCCCCTGTGACACATGCTATTTTATCCTAAAGTCATCAAATTGTGACTTCAAAGCCCCCCAACTTCCTCTGCTGCGGTTAAAGTGTTGCCTTGTATGTGTGTGTGTGTGTGTGTGTGTGTGTGTGTGTGTGTGTGAGTGTGTGTGTGTATGTGTGTGCGTGCATGCATGTTTATCCATTAGTATAGCAATATCTGTAGGTAATGTTAACAGTATTTGGAATGATTATTCTTTGTTTTTCTCAAAAAATAAAAAAGGATGGAAACAAAGTATTTTTAACAGTACAAAGTAGGTAAAAAAACAAAACAAATGTAAGAATCAACAATGCAAAAATAAATTAAAAAAAGTCTGTAAAAATACCATTTGCAACATTGAAAATGGTGAAAGCACAGAAAAAAGGGATGGACATTGAGGACAGTTGAAGGTTGGAAAGACATTACAACAACTGAAACATGAATGAAAGCTTGCTGTCTGCTTGCGGTTTCAATAAAAACAACTGTCGGATGTCTGGGGATTATCTGACGTAGTGGGACCATTGTTTCTTAAAAGACAAGTTGCTGTTGACTTTCTTAAATGTAATTTAAAAAAGTGTTTGTATCGTCTATGCGTATGAAACCTGACTTGACCCAAGTCCACTGTATACCGTGACAGTTGAGACCGTTTTCTGTGTGTAACATTTCTGCAAAGTTTCCCTTAAAACATGAAGGAAACTACTTGCTCATCTTCCTGAATTTCCACACATGATGTGAGTGACAGCGTCCTCAGCTGAGCTCCTCACAGTCTGCACCACATGTCCATGAAGCTCTTTGAAGACTTCCGTTACAGGAGGTGCTTCTGATGCTGTAGGTAGATAAATAGTGTTTGTGCAAGTTCCTGTCTACAGTTTCCTCCTCCTCTCAGGCACACAAACACCTACATTAGTAGAAATATCAAACCAAAGGATTCAACACACCAAGGCAGCTCATATAAATCAGAAATATCAAAGACTGGAGGGCCACCTCGCCGGGCCTGCAGGCAACACAGTTCTTCTATCATGGTTGACAACATCGTCTCAAAGCCTTTCGGGTTATTTTTGATCGTCGCAGCTCACTTGGTATTCAACGGTAAGCTGTCTTCTTTTAGTGCTTCTTTAGATGTTTTACATGTTTGTGTGTTTTCACCTGCTAGAGGTTCATTTTTACTGCTCTCTGTAATTGACTTTTTGTATTTCTTCTTTGTTCTGTTAGGATCACAGTATATTGCCTGTTCTTATAACACAAGTTATTATGCTGCTAATGACACCTCAGTTTCCACACAGTTATGGTGTTGTGCCACAATCCCTGTGATTTTTGAGGTTCTCAGTTTGGTGTCAGTTGTCGTTTTGCCACTGCACATTGAACACATTAAAATGGGCACAACGTGCTTATTAAAATGTCAAGTACACTCATTTGTAACCTGCTTGTGGTAAAAAAAAAAGAGAGAGAGCATGGCCTTTGTAATCTAGTGAATATTTTCCATTAAATCTCAGACATACGTGAAATCAGGTAATAGGAATAAAAAAGTCCACAAGAGTTAAGATGATGTCCTTGAATCCTTCCTTTTTAAGTAATGTGCTATAATGATAGTGTAGGTAGTACTTTAATATATTAGTTACAGTATAATATTATATACAGTTTTAACATTACTGACATCCATGACACATAAAAAACAAAAACCTACACTATGACACACAGTAGACTATACATTGTAAACAGATATAAAGGGTGTGATGCCTTAATAATGTGTTGCTTCAAGGCTTTTTAATTTGCCCCAAAAATGTCTTTCCTTTCTGTCCATTTTAACTAATTTGATTATTTACAGTTAATATTTCATAGGAATTAAATGTATCTCTGTTTAGTTTGCCAAATAGCCACTAGCTTTAGCTTAAGTCAAAACAAAATTACCGGTTTCTGTAGTTGAAAAATACGAACACACTTTAATAGGCTACTCTATCAAAAAGTAAGCACAACTACAAGTCAAGTACACCTTGCTTTAGGCCTATACGGCAATACTTATTTATACTTTTCTTAAGTATATCTCGATCAAATGATTAAGTACAAGTAGGCCTAAAAGCTAAGTATACTTAGACTTTTCTGTATACTTGTCAGTATGAGCCAGCTATACTTGTATGTATACTTTTGTTAAATATATCTCTGATAAGTACATGAAAAGTCAACTGAAAGTATACTCTCTTATTTAAGTTTAAAAGAAGTATACTAATAATACACTTGAATAAACTTCTTGTTGGTAAGGGCTAGTCTATACTATTAATATTTAGCCTACACTGAAATAGCCTACATATAATGACTTATTTGCATTTATTACATTCATTACATTTAATATATGATTTAACAGCAAATCCCATGAATTCTACCAACGTCTAGAGCTGAGATGGCCGTTACGGACACTGGTCCAGCTACTTCCCCATTTAGATATGTGGGTTAACAAACTGAATTATAAAGATGTTGTTCATGAAAATGGATATTTTTTAACTACAGAAACCAATAATTTAGTTTTGACTAAATCACCAGCTAGCTTTCACTTGAAATAATGTTTCTCTGTGGCAGCTAGAGCAGTAGTGAGGGATAGAGGCCACAGATTAACGAACCACAGTGCAACCTGGGCAGAAAGACACGGCCAGAGAGCAGTTACTGTGGTTTAGTTTGGCCCTGTTTCGTAGTTACTGCGTTTTGCTTTTATAAGACAGAATACTCATTGCAATCTCTTACTCATACACATCCCTTGTTTTGTCTCCATACAGGCCCCACCCAAGCAGAGGTCATTGGGATCCTCGGCGACAGAATCACCTTTGAGTTCACATTTGACATGAATGTCACACAAAATGTTGCAATTTATACAAACAACACAAAGATTGCTCAGTATACACAGGGCAAAAGTCCCTTAAGAGAAGGCGATTTTTACGTCTACCTTAATAATACTTCTGTGGTTGTCGACATTATAAATCTCAAACTAAGTCACAGTGGAATTTACTCGGCCAGTTTGTTCACGGATACATCCGTCATAGAGAGTAACAATAAGGTGCAGCTCATCGTCCGAGAGGACAACAGAAGCACTACAGGTAAGATCAGATCTCTATGATTATTAAATATTATATCCTTTTGGTACCATCTAGTTTTTATTATGGTCGGTAGATTTACACACATTCAAAATGAAATGTTATTAACTATATTTAGATACGGATGAACAACCACCTTCACCTCCTATGCAAACAGAGAGAGTAGTCCCTTCACAATAGTACTATTATTATTGTTTGTTTCATTGTTTTTCTAATTTTTCAAATAAATATTTATCAGTCCGACAATGGATTACTAGACCATTCCCAATATTGTTTAAAGGATACAGGATACAGGAAATGGCGATCGAACCACCAACCATTGAGAAACCGCTTATGGATAACATTCACAGTCTGATTATTGCAAATGTAGTCAAACAATACAGTTTTTACTGGGATATACAGTAATTTAGTGTCCTTTGAACAATCACATTATTAAATAACCATTTGTTATAGACATGTTGGTGAGAATAAATAGCTTCCTGCAGAGATATGAGTGCATATTTTCATAATTTCCTTTTAACTCCTACAGATCTTCCAGTGACGAATGACAACACAAACAATGAAGAAGGAGGACGTTCCAGTTCCTTCTCTCACATCGTCACTGTCCTTGTGGTTCTACCCGTGGTGCTGTTGGCTGCAGTACTTCCCTTGTTGATCTGGTGTCTCTTGAGAACCAACGGTAGGGAAAGTGACGGCCTGAAAATACTCTTCTTCTCTGTATTTGTTTTACTTTTTTGCCACGATGGATAATCCGGGTTCTCAGAGACATTATGTTGTGTCTGTTGTCAGGTTTGACCTCGGTTGCTTGTAATGAATCTTAATTTAAGCTGTAGTCTGCACATAAATGCCAGTTGAACTGTTAAAATCTAAGATATAATGTTAATGTTCGACCTGATACACCTGGAAACATTAATCCAATATTGCATGCAGTGTTAAATAAATTATTTAGAGCAATTGTCAGTCATATTTTCTACATTTTTTCAAGCGAGAAAAGGGGAATACTTGTTATTCTGTGGAAAAAATGTGCAATTGTGCGGTTAGACGCTAAAAAATGCTAACCAGATTGCAGTTTCACATCCTTTTGTAACATGATGATTCACAGCTTTTGAAAAGAAGTCCTCCTTCAGTGCATGCAAATGTGAACGTATCTACTATCACAATGGGGTGGGTGGAAAAAAAATTCAGCTGCATTATTTGTTCACTATCAGATCACAGAGCACTTTCACTTCAGCAATAAACCCCTCTGGCCTACTTTGAGTAGGAACATCGCCTTTGTGAAATATTTTGACAGCCTGTGCGACCTCAGAAACCACATTATCAATTCCCGTATACGTGTACACAAATGCAGGGTTTTGCTGACTGTGCGTTCCTGCCTCATGTCATGCTAACCTGGTCCAACCGTTGTCCACAGATAAGGCTACGAATCTTCAAATGTCACAACTCAGCAAAACTGACAGATGCTGAAGATTAACTGCACTCTTCTGCACCTTGTCGAGCCTTCTTGCACTGCCAGATGATACTTATTATGTAGAGCTCGTACCGCTGGTGCAGATGTGTATGAGAGCTAAAAGCAAAAGAAAATCAAGGACAAAGTCTTACTTAATAAAACTATAACAGAATAAATAGATTTAACCTAAATATAATCATCAATATGACCACTAATTATTTAAAAAAATAAATTTAATAAACCTCTGTATAATTAGTTAGTTTGTTGTTTATCATTCAGAATGGCCGTTATTCTTTTAAACTGATTAATACATTTACTGATAGTAGCATTTTTGCAGATAGTTAGTTAAGACGATCAATACAACTCTCATGTTTGTGCGTTAGTACGGACATGGGCTGCAGTCGAAAAGTCTTTTTTGCTTAGGAATGTTCCTAACTTGAGTGAAATGACCCGAAAGTACCTGGCAGCAGCCGTGATAAGAGCTGGTCGAATTCTCTAAATGCTGAGGAAAGGTGCTTCAATGCTTCCTTTCTTATCTCCTTTAGCACAGGATACACTGGAGCATCCTTTACCAAATGAAAGGAGATAATGCCGTCCACAATGCGGCCACAACATTTAAAGCGACGCACCATTCTGCCGTACATGAAAACAAACAATATGCTTATCTTGCATAGATTTAACAATTATTTTCATACAGTCATCTACTAATTGGGATTCATGGTGATTAATATGAGTGGACGGTGACAACCATTTCGTTTCACTTTGTTTTTGTAATAAATAGGTAAAAACAAAAAAACAAGAATAACAATTGTGTTTTATTTTAGTTTAAAAAGTGAACAGTAAACATATAGCAAACTGTCAATAAACAAATAATCAACAGAAATAAATATTATGTCAGAAAAAGGGGTAGGAAGGAGTCCTATAGACTGAAATGCTTCTACCCCGTCTCCATAACTCAAACAATTAACTCAATATTTATCATATAAACTTTTGTGACTGGTAGCCTATGATCCTTTTTTTAATTTCAATTCCAACCTTGGTAAAGAAGTGATATTTTTCAACAGGTTGCCCACGTTTAAAAAATAATTTTTTATTTTATGTTGATGGTAAAGTGTGACAGCAGCAGGAAGGAAATGTGGTATCTCTCTTTCACACACCACAGAGAGTCACTGAAGGAGATGTTTTTATAGCCTGCATGTGAAATAAAATGGTAATAATGGTTGGCATGGGGCGAAGATGCTCTTTTTTGTAGTCCATATTATATATTCGAAATATAGTAGTTTCACCATGATCATAATTACAGATCCTAGTGAAAGTGCAGTCGGATTCTCTTAACGTCAAGGTTGTCTTTTCCTAAGTCCTTCTGAATTGTCCTTCTCATCTTTCCTTGACCTCATGATGTTTTCCATCGAGGTCAAGGAAAAGTGGTTAGGAAAAGACATTAGGACGTCATTTTTTTACTCTTCGACCGCAGCCTTGTAGTCAGGAGACAATTTGCTTAGCCTAGAATAAAGACTGGAAGCAGGAGAAGCAGCGAGCCTTGCTCTGTCCAAAGATAAGAAAATCTGCCTCACTTTGTAACTCGTTTGTTTAATTTGTACAAAAACAATTTGTGGTTTTATGGGAAGTTACATGCTGGCACTATTTACGTGCTGGACAAACTACAGTTTATCTGCCCTGTACGTCTGTGCAGCGTCTCCAGTTGCTAGATATGGTCACTGAGCAACATATCGGTATTAGCAAAGGTCCTTATACATGCATGATGATACCAAGACTCCGGGTATTACTGCATTAGCAAACTTCTCATGTAACTCTCAGAAAGAAATTGAAGAAGCGTGTTGGCTAAAATGTTGAACTATCCTTTAAACAATTGTTTGTGCCACCTGCTCGTTCCAGCTCAGCTCTGTTTCCTACTCTTTAACCAACTAACTTAAAAGTTTCAGACCTTATAACAAAGCAACGCTGTTGAATAGTGGTAAATTCAAATCCTTTGCAGTGATTAAGTTGATTATTTGCCCGACTGACTCAGTATTTCACCTGTTTTGCTTCTTATACAGACGAACAACAACAACCACCACCACAAGAAAACTCCAATCCCACAGTACAAGTAAGAACAAACTCGTCTTTAAAGACGTAAACGCCAAAGTAAATATTTAAAACATCTACAGAAATTCTTCATGTTGACTCTGATCGTCTTTGCAGGAAACCATTGAGGCGTCCAATAATGTGCCGGCATCCCAGCTGGTCTACAGCGTCCTGGACTTTCCCAAAAGACCTCAGACAGTTTTGGATATTAATCCAAATGATACTGAATACGCTGCTGTCAGCTATCTCCAGGAAAAGCGACAAGTGTGACATGCTGCTGAATGTTATCCGGTTGGTCCCTCTTGGTTTGGGTAAAGGTATGCAAGATGACGTCTAAAAATATATTTCTAGTAAGTGTGATGAATGCTTTTGATAACACCATGATGAATCCTCACAGCCTGTAGGCTCCTTGCAATTATGTACGAGCAAAAGAGTTTGGAGGGGAAGAGTCAATGTTGTGCTTGGGCCATAAGTATGCAGGTGTCACTTTGTTTTTGGTGGTCGTGAGATTGAAATGTTGACAATTTCTGCGGCACACAAAATGTTGTATTAACAAACCAATGTTTTAATTTGATTTGGTTTTTGTTTGCTATTAATTTTTCACAGGATCATCTGTCCACTAAACTCTTAAAGGCAAAGTCTGGTGCGATTTTTTGTTATCATTAACAAATGCCATGAGAAGGCCAAAACATTGCATTGATCCTACTAACACGTACTGTATAAAGTCTGATATATCTTATTCCTCTGTGTCATAAACCTGGAAACCCGGAAGTTAGAATTGCACTGGTTCTATTGACAAAAAGCCAATGGGATTTTTCCATTGGCTTTTGGATTATTGCAGAAAATAAGCTCTGTGGCAAACAAACATTTACGATACTTCCACGTTTTTTTCAGCAAGATAATCTTCACAAATGAACACCACTTTTATGATTTTTGAGGCGTGAATGCAATCACCAGAAGCAAAAAAGCTAACGTTCGGCTATAAACAAACAAGTTTACACAACGAGACTGTAAAGGCGGACGAGACTCTAAAGGCGGATGAGTTGGTGTGATGACGTTTAGTAGTCTCATTTAGCCACTTGTCATCTACCGCCTTTTTTAGGACACGTAAAAGCTTCAAAATTCACCGGTGGAATATTTACTGACGTATTTTATGTCGTAGAAGAAAATCTTGAAATCTCTTAAGCTTGTGTTAACCACAGACCTTATTTCAGGCATCTAAATAAAAAATGTTTTGGTAAGTTACTGCGCCTTTATTAGATATTTAAAAAATTAAACAATACATGTTTGAGCTGTTTTTACATATACTTATATTTTAGTAATCAATCAAATAGGCTTGCAGCTGAGTGCCACAGACTAGGTAGTGAAGTCAGAAAGTATGGAGAGATGGTCTAACACAGTGATGGTTTTGGTCTTTTCATGGGATTTATTGATAATAACAAAAATATAGAATACGGTCAGGCTTATCCTTTAAGCCACAATAAAAGTTAAAGTACATGCAGCTAACATGACAACATATTATAATATTTATTCAAGCTATCTCAGACCATAAGTCTTAAAAGTTCACTGACATTTAACTAAAAAATAAACCATTCAACCTTTCCACTTTAGATTAAATTTAGACTTTAATACTGAACTTTGCTGGCGTGACATCTATGACTTGTTTATTAATACTCTTATCTTCAGTATGGAGGTGTGATACATGTAGAAGCTCCTTTTGGGTTTCAAGTTGAGTCATTTTTATCTTTTCTATCACTTACTATTTTTTCCTGATTGCGTTTATCACGGTTTTTGACTCATTGTTTCCACTGTTGAAATACACAAAACTAAGAACCATTAGTGAAATGAAACAGTCGTAGGAAATGGTGAACTTGTATTTGTAGTTTAGAGATCTCAGCTCAACAGTACTGTATATTCACAGGTCGCAGGGGTGATTTTCCATTTACTGTATAGTGTGACAGTTTGACACCGTCACACCGGTTTTATACACACGAATCTCTGACACTATCTCACTGCCCTTTTCCACTGCATGGCCTTTGAAGTTCTCTTTTGGCAGGTGCTTATTGACATTTTGATAGATTTGTCAGTTTATGTTCTCAATGCCACATGTTGACGTCCTTAATGTGTGATATTCATGTATTAGAGTTAACCTCAGTCAACATATCCGTTCACCAGTGGCAGACAAGCAGCTTGATTATTTACCGCAGATGTTGTTACCGGGTGTGGTAAATTATGATGTGTGTTTTTTAAATAGGTGGCCACAATGGCACGCTATCAAACACAGACTGAAGTTTTTTTTCTCTGCTCTGAAGACCTTGTTGGTAAAATAGCAATAGTGCATTTTGAATCTACCAAGTTACTAAGTTTCTTGTCTTGTCAGGTGTTATTATTTCACATGTACTGAACTGTTTCTTCTTGAAATGCAGGAGTGAATGTCAAAATACAGTAGTAAACTTTATTTTTTGTGCAAATGTTCTTCGTTCATCGATGTTGGATCTACGGGTCTCATGTTAGTAACGGACATTACATTTTGTTTTGGTGGTTTGTTCAAGGAATTGTTTGATAAATACACACATTGTGTGTATTTTAGTTGTAAAAAGAAAATAAATGTTAATAAAATGTCTCACAGTAACGGTTTCCTCCTGTGCCTTTGTCTGCATGTGTACCAGGGTTTCAGTGTCAGAGTTAATGCTGCTCTCCAGGCAGACATAATCACACTGGTTGAGTTAAACTTCAAGCACATGGAGCTTAAAGCCCACCATTCTTTATGGCTCAAGTATTGCCAACCAAGCCTTCGGTATGTAAAATCACGCAGTACTTATCCGTCGTACTAACAGGGCTGTTCTTACGCAGGAGCTAATTTTAGTGCGTCATTGGGGCTGGCCCACGTAAATCACCTACAACTCCACCATTTGTTTTTCTGCGGAGCCTATATGGTGTTGTCGCTCTGATGTGGCATACAGGGTCCCAGACATAGATGCTAGTTCAGCATTTAATACAGTGAAACCTAGATATGAACACCGCAAAGTCTGTGCAATTAGTACTTTCGATTTCACATAAACCCCCCCAAAAAGGCTGAAGTCGACCCTGTTGCAGCGTGGCTCGTGGCAGTTTGTATGGGTTCATTTATCTCAAGTTTCAGCCAGTACATAAACATGACAGTTTCATTTCATGGTAAAACTGGATAAACCGCTCACGTAACGAAAAGAGAAAAAGAGAGAAAGCGAATTAAATGAGTGGCAAGTCCTTTCCTCTCACAGCTCAGGCATGTAGAAGAGCGTAAAACCTCAGGAAAATGTATCACTTTCCTATTTGATGGTTTCAATAGTCATCCGAGAAAGCATGTCAGTTACAATGTCTTACAACGCTGCACAACTACTGTGTAATAAAAACTGAAAAAATGAGATTAGATTAGTATTTCAGTTGACATTATGCTTACCTGATGTATATTCCTCAACCAATTTGTGTTTAATCAAATTACCAAATAACTGACACACAGCAGCTTGTGGTCAGAGAGTACTGAGGAAATACTGGTGGTTCTCACTCAAAAAGGCACCAGCTGCATTCAACGATTCAAGGATTTGTTATTGTCATTGCACAATACAGGATTGCACAATGAAATGTAGTGGTGTAGCCCCCTCCACGCTACACACACAGAACATTTATAAACTGATATTCAAAATGTTTGAATTAGAATAGAATATGAACAATTACATATGCAATAAAATAGGAGGAACTGTAGGCTATAAAAGTAGCACAAAAGAAAGAAAATATAGATATATGTATAGATATATAGATATCTACATATATGAAAATGGGTTCTATGGTTACCCATGAGTCTCCCCTTTACAGATATGCCCACTTTAAGATAATCACATGCAGTTTGGGGCAAGTCATAGTCAAGTCAGCACACTGACACACTGACAGCTGTTGTTGCCTGTTGGGCTGCAGTTTGCCATGTTATGATTTGAGCATATTTGTTATGCTAAATGCAGTACCTGTGAGGGTTTCTGGACAATATGTATCATTGTTTTGTGTTATTAATTGATTTCCAATAATAAATATATACATACATTTGCATAAAGCAAGCATATCTGCCCACTCCAATGCTGATTGAGTATTAAATACTTGACCAATCTCCCTTTAAGGTACATTTTGAACAGATAAAAATGTGCAATTAATTTGTGATTAATCACGATTAACTATTTTAATCAGTTGACAGCCCTAAAATATATATATGATGAGTATATATGATGTTCATACAGTATATTCATATCATATATAGCCTGGGGAAAGAAGCTGATCTGTAGTCTGGTGGTATGGCAGCGGATACTATATAACGTATAACATAAACTATTATATTTGTCATATACATTAGGAGCAGTGGGCTGCCGTGAAGCGCCCGGGGAGCAGCTTTGGGTGAGGTGTCTCACTCAAGGACACATCGATATTAGATATGCAGTAGTAGCTGGAGATTGAATCGTCAACCTTGCAGTTAAAGGACCACCTTCACCAGTTTGTTACCTCCTATTTTAATCTTTTGTCCTCCATGTGAACAAACAAGCCTAACCTACAATCATGGGTAATTTAATTTCTGTGACACTATCCATTTTGTAGAATAAAACTGAAATATCTGATGTGTCCGTTCAGTATGTGAAGGAGCAAAGGCCTCAACTAAGTGATATAACCCTTAAGATAATCACTCAAGTGAACTGCTGCTGTCTCACACTTCTCTGAGGTGAAGCTGGACTTCACTGTCTTTTTGCTCGTGTGCATGCTTGCTGCTGTGCTCTACCGATTGCACTTTGCACGACATCACACCCACCTCTACCGTACCGAGGTTTCTCATAAACAAACCAAACCTCGCTTTTCCATAACTGTGCTGTAAGCTGTTGCATCTTCTAACAGCAACATTTAAATGATGGATGACAAACAGTTCAACTGTAGAAGGATTTTTTCCTTTCGCGTTCAGAGGCCTGAAGTGGTGAAAGCAATCAATATTTTGCTAGAAAAAGCAACTTTATAAAAGTAATATATACTTTTATACATTCAATAATCATGTTATCCCTGTAATCTTCATGTGACCACTCACATTTATCTATAGTAGACCTGGGGGTCCTCAGGTTGGGAACCAATGGTCTATTGTGCCGTTTCAGCGTTTCAGCCTCTATTATTACATAAAGAGTGTAATTTTTTAATATTGGAACGAGATAAAACATAATTATTAGAGTAATTTTTAATATTAACTCAATTTGCCAGAGGTAGAGACCAGACGACATTTTTTATTTTATTTGACCTTTATTTAACCAGGTAAAATCAATTGAGAATCAATTCTCATTTACAATGATGACCTGGCCAAGAGGCAGTAGCAAGAGTATAAAGACACAGTCCACACAAGCGACACAAATAGCACAGATACAGTATAGCATGACAAACATACAGCATGCCATGACAAGACATGAGAAAATGGCTAAAAACAGCATAGGTAAATAAATAGGTCAGAAATTAATAAACACTATGTACAAAAAGAGACGGATTACTGGATGTTCTTTGTAAAAATGGAAGAGAGAGAGAGAAGTGAGGGCTTGTCAGCAAGTACAGCAGTCAGCTATGACTTGTTGCAGCTTTTGTTTGAACATGTTGAGAGAGGTGAGAGCTGTTAGTTTGAGCGTGTTTTGTAGTGAGTTCCAGTCATTTGCAGCGGCAAAATGAAAGGAGTTATGACCAAAGACAGTACGGACTTTTGGAATGATGAGCCTAATGAAGTCACTGGATCTTAAATGGCGATTGCTGTCGGAAATGTGCTTACAAATGAAATAAATGAATATGCCGTTGCATGCATGCTTATTAGCTAAAAATTGCTATATTAACATAAATCATTAGATTAGAGTTTCCGTAGGTGTGCGGTTAACAGATAGATCCTGTTTTCCGCTTGACATCAGCAGAAAGAGCAGCAAACTCTCCACTGAATCTAAAAATGGGAAGGTTTCAGAAGTCAGTGAACGGAAATTCACGTCATTTGTTCAGAGCCAATTTTCCCCTCATTGTCCCTGAATATTCTTATTTGACCTTCAGCTAACTAGTATGAAAGTCTGAGTAATTGATCAGTGTAGTGTCAGCGGTTGGGAGGACCCAAACCTATCTGCATCTGTATTTTATTTCCAGGACAAGAGACATTTTAAATACAATACAGTATACAAAAATCTCCTTTACTGCAATGCCACAGTCTGGTTTCTCCACAATACTGTAGTAACAAAAGGAGCAAAGAATACTTTTTTTTAAAAATAATATTAATTTTTATACCCTCAAAATCTCCCCACTCAATTCAAGAGCAAGAGTTCTTCATAGTTTGGATTTGACTGCAGTGTTTGCTTTATGAGCATTACCTGTTTTTCTTTTCTCCCCTGTCCCCTGAGCAGCAGCTCATCTTTCGTGCGTTTTCCTATGAATGTCCAGGAACACATGACACACGTGTCAATTTCCACTCCAGACTTTAATACACTTCCGTCTCACAGGAAACAACTTAGTTAAATTTAGGCAAGAAAACCACTTAGTTAGGTTTCGGAAAGATCATGGTTAAGTTACACCACACCGGAAGTGTAGTTCTTTCTGTGCGTATGGTGACCACCGGTAACTGGGACTCAGGGTTTGATTGCCTGACTGTTCTGCTGTGCAAATCATATCACATTTCTGTATTTCCAGCAATGCTTTGAATTTTCTTCTAGCTGTCAGCATTCACATTACATTTTCCGCAGGAAATGGGTTTTCTACTTATATTTTGTAGTGGAGTATCTGCAGTATATCTTAGACTGGTTTCACACCTCTGAATTGCACAATCTCAAACAGTACAGGAGTTGAAACCAGATACACTCCTGCTAGAGGCCGACTGCTGCATCATTTTGCAAAACAATCATAATTTAGCGAGTTAATGTTGATACTTAAAGCTGCAGTGGGTAGAAATGGAGCAAATATGATTAAAAAAAGTTATTTTTTATAAAAGGTCACTACATCCTGACAGTAGTGCATGAGACAGGTAATCTGAAAAAAATCATGTGCCTCTGTGTCCTCCGTTGCTCCTAATGGCATCTGCAGGATGGAGGAAAACAACCAATCAGAGCCGAGCTGGAGTCTGCCGTCTCTGAGCAGCTGTCAATCACTTGCAAAGTCCGACCAAACGGTCAAACTAGGCAGCGCTGATCAAATATGAATCAATATTCTGTTACTGTAATGTCTATTTCTCGCCTAAAATGTTTTCAGAAACATCTTGTAGTGTACTGTTTAGCTGTAAAATCAGAAAGCTTAAGACCTGGCAGCCATGTCGAGATCAGTTCAGGAAATACCAAGCAACACCCACCAGCCAGAGCACAGCCAATAGGAACGCTCTCTCTGAAATGACCTGTGATTGGTCAGTGTCTCCTGTCACGGGCTAAAACAAATTTAAGCCTGAAAACAGAGCCATGAGGAGGTGTAGAAGTCTAGTTATCTCTCAGAACACTTGAATTACAATATGCTGAAAGTTTACTATGGCATTTTTGCCCAATGATGCCAAACAAATGTTGCCTACTGAAGCTTTAATGGTGCTGCTCTCTACTTCTATCTTCCCTTCCCAGATGCTTTCCTCTCTCTGCCTGGTTGTGTCCACTGGAGGCTCAAACACCAATAATAACTCCCTCCAGTTCCCTGCAGCTTTCATTGTGAATTAAAAACATCCAAGACTGCCCAGAAATGTTCTGTCTGCTTATAAACCTTCAGACTGTGACAAAGTCAGCTGGAGTGACAAGTGTCTGATTTCAACTTCAAACGATATTAAGCAGTCTGTGAGATATCTACAGAGTATTATTTAAGAACTTCTCTTTTCACATATATGAGTCACAGTACAGATGGGAAACCTCCACAGATTTAATCCACCATGAAGGCTGCAGTTTTTCATCCCGCTCTCCTGTCTCTTAAAGTATAAGAACACATTTTTAATTTGACAGACACAAGCTGTGTGTTACTTTGCAATATTAAACTTAGGAGAGTAAATGTGTCTGTGGCAAAGGCAAACTACTGGTAGGATCATATGAAGATATTTGTTTTTAAAGAATGAGAAGTCAGTAGAAATGTATGAATAAAGTGAATAAAGTTCAGCAGTGACATAAATACCAAGACAGTATAAAAACAGTACATATATGATAGATTAAGAAAAAAGAAATCCAACCTTAAAAACTGAAGAAAGAACTAAATCATTATCAGGTGCAACATGTGCTTTAAGCCATGTCAACCTTCTACATCCAAATGTTTGACTTTTATATGTTCATCAAAAATATATATTAGGGCTGTTAATCGATTAAAATATTGAATCACAATTAATCACACTTTTTTATCCGTTCAAAAGGCACTTTAAAGGGAGATTTGTCAAGTATTTAATACTCTTATCAACATGGAAGTGGGCAAATATGCTGCTTTATTCAAATGTATGTATATATTTATTATTGGAAATCAGTTAACAACACAAAACAATGACAAATATTGTCCAGAAACCCTCATAGTTACTGCATAAAGCATAAACTATATGCTCAAATCATAACATGGCAAACTGCAGCCCAACAGGCAACAACAGCTGTCAGTGTGTCAGTGTGCTGACTTGACTATGACTTGCCCCAAACTGCATGTGATTATCTTAAAGTGGGCATGTCTGTAAAGGGGAAACTCATGGGTAACCATAGAACCCATTTTCATATATGTATAGATATCTATATATCTATACATATATCTATATATATTTTCTTTCTTTTGTGCTACTTTTATAGCCTACAGTTCCTCCTATTTTATTGCATATGTAATTGTTCATATTCTATTCTAATTCAAACATTTTGAATATCTGTTTATAAATGTTCTGTGTGTGTAGCGTGGAGGGGGCTACACCACTGCATTTCATTGTGCAATCCTGTATTGTGTAATGACAATAACAAATCCTTGAATCGTTGAATGCAGCTGTTGCCTTTTTGAGTGAGAACCACCAGTATTTCCTCAGTACTCTCTGACCACAAGCTGCTGTGTGTCAGTTATTTGGTAATTTGATTAAACACAAATTGGTTGAGGAATATACATCAGGTAAGCATAATGTCAACTGAAATACTAATCTAATCTCATTTTTTCAGTTTTTATTACACAGTAGTTGTGCAGCGTTGTAAGACATTGTAACTGACATGCTTTCTCGGATGACTATTGAAACCATCAAATAGGAAAGTGATACATTTTCCTGAGGTTTTACGCTCTTCTACATGCCTGAGCTGTGAGAGGAAAGGACCTGCCACTCATTTAATTCGCTTTCTCTCTTTTCCTCTTTTCGTTACGTGAGCGGTTTATCCAGTTTTACCATGAAATGAAACTGTCAGGTTTATGTACTGGCTGAAACTATTACCAAAAAAGTAAGGAAAGTGAGATAAATGAACCCATACAAACTACCACGAGCCACACTGCAACAGGGTCGACTTCAGCCTTTTTGGGGGGGTTTATGTGAAATCGGAAGTACTAATTGCACAGACTTTGCGGTGTTCATATCTAGGTTTCACTGTATTAAATGCTGAACTAGCATCTACATCTGGGACCCTGTATGCCACATCAGAGCGACAACACCATATAGGCTCCGCAGAAAAACAAATGTTGGCCATGTCTGTAAAGGGGGGACTCGTGGGTACCCAGAGAACCCATTTTCATTCACATATCTTGAGGTCAGAGGTCAAGGGACCCCTTTGAAAATGGCCATGACAGTTTTTCCTCGCCAAAATGTAGCCTAATTTTCAAGCGTTATTTAGCCTCCTTCACGACAAGCTAGTATGACATGGTTGGTACCAATTGATTCCTTAGGTTTTCTAGTTTCATATGATGCCAGTATCTTCATTCTAGCTTAAAACAATTTTGCATTAATCGCATTAACTTTGATAGCCCTAATATAAATATATGGATGTTAGATTTCTTTTTTTCAAAGCCCCTGATCTATAATCCAAAATGATAGTGCTCTCACTGATGATGAGTCAAAAACTTTGACAGGAAATTCTGACTCAGATACCCTCAAATATAACAAACATCTATCCTGCCATCTGTTGGACAAAATCTGTTACAACATTGTTGTCCATCAGATTGTCACATTGTTACTACGACAATGTGACATAGAGCAAACCACTGAAGTATTGTAGTGTATTCATGGAGGAAACCAGATAGAAGGGGGGCAAGGCAAGACGCTGTGTTTAATTTATTAACCTGTACAACGTGCATTAAAGCTTAAAGGCAACATTGACAGTCTTATTGTGTGACATTTTCTCCTCATCTAAGTGTTGTTGAGAAAGAGAAGAAGTGTATTTCCCAAAATGTCAAACTATTCCTTTAAATGGTTGCATCTTTACGAGCTTCTTTTGTGCTCCGTCATGCTTCTCTGGATGTTGTTGTTTTATTACCCAATAGAGGAATAGCATAAATACTCAAAAAACAATTGCTTGTTAAATCTCCCATATATGCAGACTTTAACAGTTAAAGGACCAGTGTGTAATATTTAGAGGGATCTATTGGCAGAAATGGAATATAATATTAATAAGTATGTTTTCTAATCACCTGAAAATACGAATTGTTGTGTTTTCGTCACCTTAGAATGAGCCGGGTCCTCTTCACAGAGCCAGCCGCCATGTCTCTACAGTAGCCCAGAACGGACAAACTACTGTGTTAACTTTTCCTGCTTGGGCCGGAGTCGATAACGTTACTCGCTCCGGCGTTAACCCCCGTCACTCCACTCAGCCGCCGGAAAACAAAACACAGGAAACCTCTGTTGGTCTTGTGGAGCTGCAGAATTTATTTCTGCACAAACTGCAACTTCCACTGAACATTCACTTGATATTCTCAGAGCTAAACTAACGCTCTTCTGTTCCACTAGCTCACTTGTTCGCTCACACACATTCGCCGCCGCTCTCTCTCTCTCTCTCTTGCCTCACCACTCACTTCCCATGTAACACACGCACTCTACGCACTGACTCTGCTATTCTCTGTGACCTACGCTACACTTACAACAGCTCCAGAGAGGGCCATTTGCTTCCTCACATGCAATCTGCAACCTCACCGCTAGATGGCGCCAGATGTTATAACATTGTACCTTTAAATATAGGTATACCAATAAATGTTGATAAAATAAGCACTGGAAACTCAAAGTCCATATGTCCTGCAAATGCATGTCCTTACTGTACTTAATGGATACACACTGTTCATTTCTTCACACATCACGTTTATCAGATGTTGTACCTGCTGTCTGGGATCAGGACAGTTGATTTTAAGATAAAACTTTGACTATCATCTGTAAAACAACAGAATGATGTTCTCCTCAAGCAGGCCACAACCAAACAATGCAGGAATCGGGTAAAAGACCTTGAGGGGTTCACATTGTTAGTTCATTTGAAAGAAGACTCAGTTCTGTTTCTGGTCCACTTCAGCTCTAATGGGGCCTCAGTCCACTTTCTGTTCAAACTATAGCTGATGAAGTTGAAGTTTTAATTTAATTTTTGCATTTTGTTTATTTTTTTTAATGATTTTTTAATGATTTTATTTCAGCTACTTTAACAAATGCAATACATTTAAACAGACACTGAAATGCTGTTAAAACACATTCACTATTCACAGCCTATTTAAAAAAAAAAAAACTCATTCTGCAGCTGCACCACCATCCTGCTCATTATATTATACAATATTAACAGATAATCTACAATATTATTATGTTCCATCAGTGCGAGTGCGACCAATCACATCAGGAGTGATAGAGATCATTATTCACTGATTCTACGGGTCTAAGCTTCATACTGATTTTTAGTATATAAACTGAGATTACACATTATGTGCAATAAACATTTTAGTGGAACTGCTCTAATTGACAGCTGTCTCAGTCACAGTGTTATTAAAGGGACTATTTGTAACTTTCAGAAATGCTTCTTAACAGCGACACCTGTGGCCGTGAAATCAACGAAAGTCAGCGTCGGGCTCGTGTTTGTGCTCGCTCTAAATGGACATGAACGAGCATCGCTCAAAACAGTGAGGCGACACACGTCAGCTAAAAGCACAATATCACTCTATATTTCAGCTGCTTGGCAGTAATGTTAGCTGACCAGACGAAGGTCTCTCCATGAATCAATGCTGATCCTGTGTTTGCTTCTCCTTCCTCCGCGCAGGCTTCAGCAGCGGGGCTCTCCAGCGAGAAACTCGTCTCCCTCCGCCTGCAGCCGGAGAGAGCAGGAAGACACCGGCAACCGGTCGGTAACGAGACGGTAACGTTTCTCTCTGCGGAGCCCCGTTACTTCCCAAGACACGGGAAACCTCTGTTGGTCTGGAGGAGCTGCAGCATTTATTTCTGTACAAACGTCCACTGTACGTTTACTAGATATTCTCAAAGCTAAACTAACTCTTCTGCAGTGTGGAGTGAGCGCGCGTCCACGTCTAGAGGTGGAGATAGCTGAGAACGCGCGCGCTGTCTGAGTGAAGGCAAGCAGGCAGAGGAGACGAGACAGCGGCCACATGCGAGCGCGCATATGCGAGCGCGCATATGCGAGCGCGCATGTGTGCCGACCCGCTACATTTATACGCTTAGAAAGTTACAAACAGTCCCTTTAAATGAATGTCGCAAAAGAAGGACAAGCAGAGGTTTTATTCTGAGCTGAGGGGGACTTGATGCTGTGATAGATTTAAATGTGAGGGCAAAAAACGCTGTTCAAAGAAATGACTGACAGCACATAAAAACTGTAACTTTAAAAAGTCCTGAGTAACAAACTAATATCTTTCAATTTTTCTTCACGCGCAAAAAATGCTGACTAATCGCTCTGAGTTTGTTTGGAGGGCTGAAATGGACCAAGTGTGAAAACACCCTAAATGTGGTGACAGATAAAACTTTGACTGTCATATGTAAAACAACAGAAAGATGTTCTCCTCAAGCAGGCCACAACCAAACAATGCAGGAATCGGGTCATAGACCTTTTTTTCTGCAGATAAAGTAAAGTGCAGTGTGGTGGAAAATGCTTTAAGACACTTCATCACTTTTTAATAATCAACATGACATGATCTAGTTTGAAGGAGGTAGATCAAAACACCACAGAAGTCCCGTTGGTAATGAGTAATCTAGCATTTCACCTTGCATGAGCTACCTTTTTTTTAAGGACACTGTTTTTTTTTGTGACCACTTCCTGTCACATGTTCACCCCTTGACAATCTCACAGTTGTGCTGCTCAGCCATCACACGCACTGGTTCTTTGTTCTTGCAGTTTCAGGCTTCATTTTACACTGGCCAACAATGGACCAGAGTCTTTACAGAAAAGCTGATATTTTATTTTCACATTGCTCAAAAAGTCACTGTAATTTTGACGATAGTTTCTTTCATTGATTGTATTTTACTATATTTTATTGAGTTTCATGAAATTTGATTTAGATGTAGCTGCTAACAAGACCAGGAGCTTACAGCGACGCTAGCAGTGATGTATGTTTATTGTAAAGAAAACCAAACTGTTAGATAGTTCACAGTTCAGGTCTAAAATCTGTTCTTCTAACACAGTTCTTGGTTTCAATACTGAATCCTTACAAACTTCCAGTTATAGCATGAGAAATTACTATTTCCTTTGTTCATGTATTAGGCTATTTGTTATCAAATTTAGTATTTCAGTTCATGAACAGAACATGAACAGAAGGATTGGACGAATAAGACATTTTGACCTGATGATGGAGCTAGATGAAAAGTTAAAGATGGTAATCCATCAAACAGTTGAGATATTTCACTCTCAATCAAAAAAATGTTTACCTGCTGGTGGCGCTATATTAAATGTCAAGGCAAAGATTTAAGATTTGTGACGCCCCTCCCACTGTGTTGGAGGTTGTCCTGGCCAACCTCAGCCGGCGGTTGGCTGATGAGGGAGGGTCGTTGGCTCAGCTAAGCTCACCTGGGCCTTCCCGCCTATAATGGTGCCTTCAAATGAAACTGGTGAGCTTGTGTTTACAACATAGGAAGTCGTGTACACGATATGCTTGGTGTTCAAGTGGTTAAGTCGTAAGAACACCGCTGTTAAGCAAAGGCAATATTAACGTTGCTGTCGGCATCTAGAAGCCACAGAAGCTAACAATTTAGCAAACCAACAAGTGGGTAACATAATGCAGTAAATGCAAAGGCATAATGACAGAGGAAACAGATGAGGCTGTTGGGAATATCAACATTTTTCTCAGACCTAATATATAATTACTAAGAAAAACAATATACGACTAATATTACAATATATTCACTTATTATGCAGCGAAAAATTAACTCCCACGGCCTCCGCCATTTCTGCCAACGTCAAGAAACAGTCACAAGTCGTGAACTCGGAGCTTTCAGAAACGTTCCACTTACAAAGCGTGAATACCACAAGAGTGGGGCATTCATATGGACACGGAAAACACGACAGCAATTGAAGGCACCATAAAATCTGTGCCTTGTGTTATTTCTTGCCCCGTCCCACAGCCACATCCACCCGGCGTCACCTTCTTTTGGTTCTGCACCTTCAACGCCTCCACAGCACATAATGCCACACAACCATGCTCTACTTTCATTTGCTGACATTGCTGATCTACACACTCCATTATTCATTTGAGTTAACCCTAGTTTAATAAATTGTGTTTGGTTTTTATGTATAACCTTGAAAGGACTCCATTTTTGTCACATTCCCCGAACCAGTTTGCAACAGATTCATCCTCTAAGGACCATGAATGTCTGAACAAAATGTTCAATTCATCTAGCAGATATTGAAATATTTCACTGGATACGTGAAACTTTGACCTGCTGGTGGGGCAAAAGGAAAAAACAGAGGATCACTAAAGTCATTAGGATTCATCCTCTGGGGAAAACTAAACTTTATATGATGCGGCAGATTGTAGACCTTCTGTTAGATCAGCGGTTATCAAACATTTTGGTGCTAGGAGAAAGTTATCCAAGGACCCCTCATAATAGTAACACCGATTAAGCATATGCTTAGCTTACTACCTTTTGTACTCTTAGAAGCCATTGGAACTATTAGTAGTCTAAAATCCATTCAACCTAAATACTTCAGATCTGTTTCATAGTGATAAACAGAAACGCATTTCAATTTTAAATCATGTTAATTCCACTTTGTTTCTGCTTTGTAAACGTAACTTTACAAACGTAATTTCCATACTTAAGCTACACCACTTTTGGCGTTATTTCAACCCAAACCACAATCTTTTCCTAAACCTAAGTAGTTTTGCTGCTTAACCAAGTTGTTTCCTGTGAAGACGAAAGTTTAATTTGAAAAGACTGTAGCGGGAATTGACACGTGCGTCACATGTTTCTGGACAATCGTAGAAAAATGCATAAAAATTGAGGAATAACTTTTCTTAAGATATCCTATGAACCGTTGTATGACGACATGTTGCACTGTGAGGCGACTTGCGTAGGCTACAGTAGTGTTTGCTAATGTTAGCATGCTATCATACTCACAATGACGATTCTAACACGCTAATGCTAAGCAGGTATAATTGTCACCATGTTCCCCATCTCAGTTTAGCATGTCGGCAGTTTAAGGTTCGTATCGATGCTATTGTTACACGACACATTCATCTGTACTGAACTGAGCCGTGATGAGCCACTGCTCCATGACTTGAACACTGATGCAGTTGAGGTTTGGGGTTTGATTCCTACTGTGTCCCGCCACATTGTGTTGAAAATACGACAAGAACTTCGGGAGAGAGGGTGAGTCACAAGCGTTGAAACACTCCTGATTAATGGAGAAGTGTGGCGAGGACGCGTCCCATCAGCTCATTGGTGTTTTAAAGGCAGAGCACCTGCTGTCCCTTCTGATCACACACCAGCGTTGCTGCCTCAATCTCATTCTCACTTCCTGCGTGCTGCATGGCAGGAGATCCGCCAGGTGATAAAACAGCCAGCTGCTTCCTCTCTGCTGCTGATTGGCTGGAGGGAAATGTGTCATTCAGCTAAAAAAACAACATGTTGAAGGAAACCAGAAAGGTGCTGTTGTCAGGTGAAAATGTCACAAAATGTGTTTGAAAAACAGCAGCAATAAATAAAACTAATGTTAATCCAGTAGTGATGGTATTACTGGCTTTGTTTTGACACAAATATTCAGTCAGTGTGCCAGAAAATAGAAAAACACCTGTACCACACAAACCAGTGTGGTATAAAAGAGTCAATTATTTTTATATGTGTCGACCTGAAACCAGCAATGTGTTTACATGCACCTGAGTAACCGGGTTACGGTCTGATACTCCAGAAAGATCATTTTTAAAAATGTTATGCGAACAAGAGACCCGCTTTCTGTAATCGTGGTAGAGGATTAGAGAGACCTCATTTCCACGGCTCTATCGATTCTCCTTTATACTTGTGATCGTGTAAAAAGCCAAAGACTTAAGGGAGAATAGAGTTGTGACAGCTGATTGCCTACATGAGAGAGAAGATCGTGAACCTGCAGCGAAACATCCTCGTATTAAAAATAGTTCCAACCAAAGTCAGACTGAAACTGAGGCCTCTAGAAATCTAAATACGTAAATCTTCACTGTTGAACATTTGACAAATGTATGCCATTATCCCTATATTTAAATGATATCGTGTCTCCCCCTTCTTGATGACCACCAGCTTTTCACCCCGCCTTCAAGAAGGGCCGTTCGGATCAGGTATGAACCATAGACTGTATAAAATAAAGCGCTACTGGATATGAGTCCTAAAACCCGGAAATTAGTTAGCATTTTAGCACTTCTGGTTCCCTTGTCTGGAAGTTAATGGTTTTTTAACGTGTTTTTAGTTAGATGCCTGAAATAAGGTCTGTAGTTAACACAAGCTGAAGAGATTTTAACGTTTTTCTTCTGCAACATAAAATACGTCAATAAATACCCCACTTATGGATTTTGAAGTGTTTTTGTGTCTTAAAAAAGGCAGTTGCTAACAAGAGGTTAAATGAGCGACAAGTCAGTGATCTGAAGTCAAATCCACTCAGAGTGTTTTAAGAAAGTTGCATTTTCAGTGGAAAAAAGCTTCTGAAACAAAATTTTCTGGGGAAAAGAGAGAGTTGAAATTCCCTCTTTGTGGATGTGGCTTCAGTGTCAGTGCCTTGTTGTCTGAGCTGTTCATGTCTGCAAGAAGACATTCTCCTTCATTAGCGACTATACTGTTTAACATCCTTCTAAATTCTAATTTTAAGGAAGCTCTAAAGTGCATAAAAACTAGGGCTGTCAGTCGATCAAAATATTTAATTGTGATTAAACGTGTTCAAAATGTACCTTAAAGGGAGATTTGTCAATTATTTAATTCTCTTATCAACATGGGAGTGGGCAAATATGCTTGTTTTATGCAAATGTATGTTTATATTTATTATTGGAAATCAATTCACAACACAAAACAATGAAACATATTGTCCAGGAACCCTCACAGGTACTGCATTTAGTATATAAAAAAAAGCTCAAATCATAACATGGCAAACTGCAGCCCAACAGACAACAACAGCTGTCAGTGTGTCAGTGTGCTGACTTAACTATGACTTGCCCCAAACTGCATGTGATTATCATAAAGTGGGCATGTCTGTAAAGGGGAAACTCGTGGGTACCCATAGTATCTTGAGGTCAGAGGTCAAGGGACCCCTTTGAAAATAGCCATGCCAGTTTTTCCTCGCCAAAATTTAGTTTTGAGCATTATTTAGCCTTTTTCCCGACAAGCTGAATATATGTATCATGCATCATATGTTGCCAGTATCTTCACTCTGACTAAAACTGAGCCCACTACAATCTAAAAATCGCAAATTGCGTCAATGTGTTAAAGAAATTAGTGCCGTTGAAACAAATTTACGTTTTAACGCGTCATTATCACATTAACTTTGACAGCCGTAATAAAACAAAAACTTTCATGAACATTTGACACAAAATGTCTAAATCATGATTATTATACAATAAAGACTGGAATGAATAATAAAATGCTTCCGTCTAATTCTGATGGATGGCAGAAAGTAACCATTATGCTATATTATTGATTTCTGACTGGTGTTTTCTGGTTGGATGCAGCAGAGTTACTCTCGCTCAGCCTTTTTATATTTATTATCACAGACAAGTTTAGCTAACTGAGCTGACACCAGTGGGCAACCTGCGGGGCTGAGAAGTGAAGCCAATGCTGAAGTGCCTTAAACTTGTATTCTTTCTAATAGCCAGCAGGGGGCGACTCCTCTGGTTGCAAAAAGAAGTCTGATTGTATAGAAGTCTATAAGAAAATGAGCCTACTTCTCACTTGATTTATTACCTCAGTAAACACTGTAAACATGAGTTTATGGTCTCAATCGCTAGTTTCAAGTCTTCTTCAATACAGCATGATCTCCATTCAGTACATTATGGTCCCATTTAGAGTCAAATTGACCATTAAGCAGGGTATGCTTCAGGGCGTGGCTACCTTGTGATTGGATTTTTCTAGGCGGCCTTTGGTTTAAATGTAACTCTAACCCTTTTACAGTGTGTTTTCAGTTCATGAAAATTTTTGGTCGGCTAAAAATGTCTTATTCAGCGTTCGGTTGTACTTAGCTCCACCCTCTTGTGTCACTTCTGGTTGCAAAAAAACAACATAGCAACAATTGAATTTCCGAATTCGAGGCTTCAAAACGGCAGTGCACAAACCAATGGGTTCACTACGTTCATTTCTCATATACAGTCAATAGCTGACACACATGTAACCATAAACCCCTACAGATTTACCCCCGGCTGCTCTATAAGTTAACTTTTTGAGTGCAAAACCTCCATCTTTCATGAAAACATTCTGTTTCTGTCTGCCTGCAGACTTAATCATGGCACACACACGCATACAGAGAGAGGTAGAGGGTTGATTGGAGACTGGCTCTATTTATGGAGCGACGCTAATCACACTCTTTGCACCCCCGGGTGTCATTATACATACAGGTGGATGTTTTCAGCTCTGCATCAAAGGAACAGGCTTCTTCTGGCTGGATGTTGTTATATGCTCACATACGTTACACATCACTCGCACAGTGGAAAGCCTTATCCAGCACCGCTCCCCTCACCGTTAGGATGAATTAATATTAATTTTCCCAATTAGGAAAACAGCGGAGGCTTTGATTGATCTCATGAAGGATCAACGTGTCCTAATGAAATGCTCTCTGATCACATCATGACGCTGTTAAAAGTCAGAGCTTCTCTCATTATGTGTTTATGAGTGTGTGTGTGTGTAGTAGAGCAATAGTGCACTGTATGTGTGCAGTCTTTATCTGTAAGCATATGTATACCTGCGTTTTATGCATTGGAAGTGTCTAGATAAGTGTATATATGCTGTGCAGGGTAGTGGATTGTGGAATACCTGTGGCGTTAAACTTTAGATGCATGTTGGATCGTGGTCAGAGCAGCAAGATGTCTGAGCTGCCACCGTTAGCACTCAACACACGCACACACTAATACCTTGGATGGCTTAATCCTCCACACTTTCCTTTTTATATTTTGACCAAGACGCCTGATTCTAGCAGAAAAACCCCGCTGTGGGGAGCAGACAGGCTTCAGCCATCGGTAACAGACAACATACAGATCCTAAATATTAAGCTCTCCGCTCCCCTGATGAGGCGAAACACCCTTCTGACACTCATCAACTTGTTTATTCTGAGCACAAAAGGCTTAATTATGACAGCAATTTTCTACTCTAGAGCCAAATCACAAGGATCTTTGATTAACTGCAGTTAAGCAATTGCCACATTTACACAACAGGCTCATCGACTAATTTGCAAAAAAATGAGATCAAGAGGTTGAGAGACTGAAATAGCAGAGAGCAAGATTAATCAGACCATAAATCTGAGATGAAAAATAAAATAAACTGTCATAATGGAGAAAGAAATTAAGAACGAGACTTGCTAGAGAGGCTCCAACTGAACTAAACTTTATATGATGCGGCAGATTGTAGACCTTCTGTTAGATCAGCGGTTATCAAACATTTTGGTGCTAGGAGAAAGTTATCCAAGGACCCCTCATAATAGTAACACCGATTAAGCATATGCTTAGCTTACTACCTTTTGTACTCTTAGATGCCATTGGAACTATTAGTAGTCTAAAATCCATTCAACCTAAATACTTCAGATCTGTTTCATAGTGATAAACAGAAACGCATTTCAATTTTAAATCATGTTAATTCCACTTTGTTTCTGCTTTGTAAACGTAACTTTACAAACGTAACTTCCGTACTTAAGCTACACCACTTTTGGCGTTATTTCAACCCAAACCACAATCTTTTCCTAAACCTAACTAAGTAGTTTTGCTGCTTAACCAAGTTGTTTCCTGTGAAGACGAAAGTTTAATTTGAAAAGACTGCAGCGGGAATTGACACGTGCGTCACATGTTTCTGGACAATCGTAGAAAAATGCATAAAAATTGAGGAATAACTTTTCTTAAGATATCCTATGAACCGTTGTATGACGACATGTTGCACTGTGAGGCGACTTGCGTAGGCTACAGTAGTGTTTGCTAAGGTTAGCATGCTATCATACTCACAATGACGATTCTAACACGCTAAGCAGGTATAATTGTCACCATGTTCCCCATCTCAGTTTAGCATGTCGGCAGTTTAAGGTTCGTATCGATGCTATTGTTACACGACACATTCATCTGTACTGAACTGAGCCGTGATGAGCCACTGCTCCATGACTTGAACACTGATGCAGTTGAGGTTTGGGGTTTGATTCCTACTGTGTCCCGCCACATTGTGTTGAAAATACGACAAGAACTTCGGGAGAGAGGGTGAGTCACAAGCGTTGAAACACTCCTGATTAATGGAGAAGTGTGGCGAGGACGCGTCCCATCAGCTCATTGGTGTTTTAAAGGCAGAGCACCTGCTGTCCCTTCTGATCACACACCAGCGTTGCTGCCTCAATCTCATTCTCACTTCCTGCGTGCTGCATGGCAGGAGATCCGCCAGGTGATAAAACAGCCAGCTGCTTCCTCTCTGCTGCTGATTGGCTGGAGGGAAATGTGTCATTCAGCTAAAAAAACAACATGTTGAAGGAAACCAGAAAGGTGCTGTTGTCAGGTGAAAATGTCACAAAATGTGTTTGAAAAACAGCAGCAATAAATAAAACTAATGTTAATCCAGTAGTGATGGTATTACTGGCTTTGTTTTGACACAAATATTCAGTCAGTGTGCCAGAAAATAGAAAAACACCTGTACCACACAAACCAGTGTGGTATAAAAGAGTCAATTATTTTTATATGTGTCGACCTGAAACCAGCAATGTGTTTACATGCACCTGAGTAACCGGGTTACGGTCTGATACTCCAGAAAGATCATTTTTAAAAATGTTATGCGAACAAGAGACCCGCTTTCTGTAATCGTGGTAGAGGATTAGAGAGACCTCATTTCCACGGCTCTATCGATTCTCCTTTATACTTGTGATCGTGTAAAAAGCCAAAGACTTAAGGGAGAATAGAGTTGTGACAGCTGATTGCCTACATGAGAGAGAAGATCGTGAACCTGCAGCGAAACATCCTCGTATTAAAAATAGTTCCAACCAAAGTCAGACTGAAACTGAGGCCTCTAGAAATCTAAATACGTAAATCTTCACTGTTGAACATTTGACAAATGTATGCCATTATCCCTATATTTAAATGATATCGTGTCTCCCCCTTCTTGATGACCACCAGCTTTTCACCCCGCCTTCAAGAAGGGCCGTTCGGATCAGGTATGAACCATAGACTGTATAAAATAAAGCGCTACTGGATATGAGTCCTAAAACCCGGAAATTAGTTAGCATTTTAGCACTTCTGGTTCCCTTGTCTGGAAGTTAATGGTTTTTTAACGTGTTTTTAGTTAGATGCCTGAAATAAGGTCTGTAGTTAACACAAGCTGAAGAGATTTTAACGTTTTTCTTCTGCAACATAAAATACGTCAATAAATACCCCACTTATGGATTTTGAAGTGTTTTTGTGTCTTAAAAAAGGCAGTTGCTAACAAGAGGTTAAATGAGCGACAAGTCAGTGATCTGAAGTCAAATCCACTCAGAGTGTTTTAAGAAAGTTGCATTTTCAGTGGAAAAAAGCTTCTGAAACAAAATTTTCTGGGGAAAAGAGAGAGTTGAAATTCCCTCTTTGTGGATGTGGCTTCAGTGTCAGTGCCTTGTTGTCTGAGCTGTTCATGTCTGCAAGAAGACATTCTCCTTCATTAGCGACTATACTGTTTAACATCCTTCTAAATTCTAATTTTAAGGAAGCTCTAAAGTGCATAAAAACTAGGGCTGTCAGTCGATCAAAATATTTAATTGTGATTAAACGTGTTCAAAATGTACCTTAAAGGGAGATTTGTCAATTATTTAATTCTCTTATCAACATGGGAGTGGGCAAATATGCTTGTTTTATGCAAATGTATGTTTATATTTATTATTGGAAATCAATTCACAACACAAAACAATGAAACATATTGTCCAGGAACCCTCACAGGTACTGCATTTAGTATATAAAAAAAAGCTCAAATCATAACATGGCAAACTGCAGCCCAACAGACAACAACAGCTGTCAGTGTGTCAGTGTGCTGACTTAACTATGACTTGCCCCAAACTGCATGTGATTATCATAAAGTGGGCATGTCTGTAAAGGGGAAACTCGTGGGTACCCATAGTATCTTGAGGTCAGAGGTCAAGGGACCCCTTTGAAAATAGCCATGCCAGTTTTTCCTCGCCAAAATTTAGTTTTGAGCATTATTTAGCCTTTTTCCCGACAAGCTGAATATATGTATCATGCATCATATGTTGCCAGTATCTTCACTCTGACTAAAACTGAGCCCACTACAATCTAAAAATCGCAAATTGCGTCAATGTGTTAAAGAAATTAGTGCCGTTGAAACAAATTTACGTTTTAACGCGTCATTATCACATTAACTTTGACAGCCGTAATAAAACAAAAACTTTCATGAACATTTGACACAAAATGTCTAAATCATGATTATTATACAATAAAGACTGGAATGAATAATAAAATGCTTCCGTCTAATTCTGATGGATGGCAGAAAGTAACCATTATGCTATATTATTGATTTCTGACTGGTGTTTTCTGGTTGGATGCAGCAGAGTTACTCTCTCTCAGCCTTTTTATATTTATTATCACAGACAAGTTTAGCTAACTGAGCTGACACCAGTGGGCAACCTGCGGGGCTGAGAAGTGAAGCCAATGCTGAAGTGCCTTAAACTTGTATTCTTTCTAATAGCCAGCAGGGGGCGACTCCTCTGGTTGCAAAAAGAAGTCTGATTGTATAGAAGTCTATAAGAAAATGAGCCTACTTCTCACTTGATTTATTACCTCAGTAAACACTGTAAACATGAGTTTATGGTCTCAATCGCTAGTTTCAAGTCTTCTTCAATACAGCATGATCTCCATTCAGTACATTATGGTCCCATTTAGAGTCAAATTGACCATTAAGCAGGGTATGCTTCAGGGCGTGGCTACCTTGTGATTGGATTTTTCTAGGCGGCCTTTGGTTTAAATGTAACTCTAACCCTTTTACAGTGTGTTTTCAGTTCAAACTATAGCTGATGAAGTTGAAGTTTTAATTTAATTTTTGCATTTTGTTTATTTTTTTTAATGATTTTTTAATGATTTTATTTCAGCTACTTTAACAAATGCAATACATTTAAACAGACACTGAAATGCTGTTAAAACACATTCACTATTCACAGCCTATTTAAAAAAAAAAAAACTCATTCTGCAGCTGCACCACCATCCTGCTCATTATATTATACAATATTAACAGATAATCTACAATATTATTATGTTCCATCAGTGCGAGTGCGACCAATCACATCAGGAGTGATAGAGATCATTATTCACTGATTCTACGGGTCTAAGCTTCATACTGATTTTTAGTATATAAACTGAGATTACACATTATGTGCAATAAACATTTTAGTGGAACTGCTCTAATTGACAGCTGTCTCAGTCACAGTGTTATTAAAGGGACTATTTGTAACTTTCAGAAATGCTTCTTAACAGCGACACCTGTGGCCGTGAAATCAACGAAAGTCAGCGTCGGGCTCGTGTTTGTGCTCGCTCTAAATGGACATGAACGAGCATCGCTCAAAACAGTGAGGCGACACACGTCAGCTAAAAGCACAATATCACTCTATATCTCATGAATGAGATTTCATGGCAATCCATCCAATGGTTGTTGAGAATTTTTTTGTCTGGAAACACCTAAAAAATGACAAAAATCATAAAAGTCTGATCCAGGATGTGCTATCCAAAGCTAGAAAAAGGTTTACTGACAGCGTGCAATGGCAAAGACTATGAGTGATAAACCTGCACTGGCAAAATTCAACATACATGAACATTAAACAAAAATCTTCCTCATAAGTATATGATTCTGCAGATCCTTTTTCATTTCATTTGATCCTTTTATATGCTCAAAAAAAGATAAAACTGTTTGTCTAGTCTTTAGTATAAATCAACAAATATGTCGACCCTTGACATGTTTGGTGCTGTGAGGTGGTAAAACCCTCAGTTAAATCCATTTCAAGGCGAGTCCGTCTTCACATCAAAGACCAAACCATTCTTGTATATCAGCATGGCGATCTCGTTGTCCACCTGTTCGAGATCTGTCATTTCTCCTTCTCCTGAGCTCCTCAGTGCCTCATCTGTGGAGCCGGGACTCACACACTCATCACTGGTTCCTCCTGACATCCTTGAATCCCCCCTCTCGTTCTCCACATCCTCGTCAGTGCCGTCGTCCCACTCTCCTGTGAGGACAGTGGTCTCCTCTGCGTCCTCAGGGACAGACTTGCTCTCTGGAAACTGGTGCAGTGTCAGCTCATGCACTTCCTCCACCTCCTCCTTTCTCTCCAGGAACTCCTGATGTAGGTCACATTAGCAGATTCAAGATTCAAAACTTTATTGGTATATGCACAGAGAGCAAACAGCACAATGAAATTCTTTGCTGGGCTACAATGGGAGTGAGTTATTCCCATCAGAAAAACAGTTGACAGCGATTTCGGGTACACTCTCTTTGCTGTGTCTGATGAAATGATCTTTCTGCTTAAATCAACAGATTTAAGCAGAAATCTGTTGATTTAGAGAACCAACAGTTTGTGGTTCTCTCACTACGTCTTTCAACAGATTCATGAGGGACTTTCCTCCGTTTCATCTACCTTCCTGAAAAAAAATGAAATACGTGCAACTCATCCAGTCACACCACCTGCCTTCTTTCATCTGTTTTCACTTTTCTAATTACGTAAGCCTCCACACAACCAACACACGCACGCACGCATGCGCACACACACTTATTTCTCTGCTGTTGAATGTAGGATAATTTAAACATGAATAAATCATTGATATATAAACTGTGAGATATTTGCACAATAACCTTAAATAATCAAGACTGCATTTTACAACTATGAGCCACCAGGTTTATGGTTGCTTTATGGCACAAAATATTAACAAATGGTTAACAAGAGAACACAATCTTTATAAACACCTTTTCGCCCAGTGTTGTCAACTCTTTTCCAATGAAAGTAGCTAGCAGAACTAGCTCCAAAAGAGAAAGTGGGCAAAACTAACAGATCACTTCAGGCCTCCCTCCAAAGCCACTCCCCCAAAATCATCATTATGAATGTAAACCACGAACGTGGCTATTGTTCGTACTCACAGCTATCACATCATTACATTCGGGCCGAATTAAATGATTGTTTACCGTCCTGTGACAGCCACAAATACTGGATTTTTGTCTTATTTTTGTCAGAACATTTGATTTATTGATTGCTGTTGGGGTGTAATTCCAACTAATACAGAAAAACGTTTCTAAAATATTTTTTTCTTAATGTTTTTAGTGCTTTAACTTCTTTTTAACTGACAAGCTGCGGTTGAAGAAAACTTCCCACCACTGTAGACAATAAAGTTGCACTTCGTTGTATATCAGTGGGAGAGGAGCGCAAGTCATTAACCAAAAGGTTGAAACTTTCCCAGAGGCACTTGGGACTCTACAGTGAAATTCTACAGTTTATAAGTGACTAGAAGATCCGGGCTGTCAGGGTTTCAGAAAGAGCAAAAACTCCACACATGCGTCTCAGTCTCTTACCTGACACTCTGCTTGATAAGGGCTGAAATCTGGAATAACAGGTGTCGGCACAGGAGGGAAGATCTTGTTTTTGATTCTAAGTGTTAGAGCAAAAGTTAAAAAAAAGAGCCACCCAGGATGAACTGCTGATTTACAAATTGCAGATAAAACAGAAAACTCAGACAAAACAAATTCCTGAAAGCGGCTATGACAACCATTTATTCTGTAAAACGGAGTGGGTGATGAATAAAAGCAGCACACATACTGCCGTAATGTTCACCAACTTAAACCATCAGAGTACTTTAAAAGGTACTATGATTGCAAAAACAATTAGCTTTAAAGGTAGTCAGAACATGTTAAATTCACCATAGCATTAGTCTTACTGTGAATCAGCTTTCAGTCCTTATGCATACTTTAGGCTTATTCATATCTCAAAACTGTAGAATATTTACAGTTCGGGTCACCTACCTCTTCAAGATACAGGTGCCCATTGTTGTGATGAAAAAGAACAGCAACAGCAAGCCGAGACTCCACCACACTAATTTGGGGAAAAAAGGGAAAATGTGTTCGCACCCGCATGTGGAAAAACTGCTCCATTGACTTTATACTTTACAATTACAAAGCTGTTTTAAGATACCATTCACAGGGTTCTCTGGGGACGTGCTGATAGTTACTGTGGCTTCAGGTCCCTGTCCCACTCGTGTCACTCCAACCAGGCTGATGTTGTATTTCGCTCCCGGTGTCAAGTTTTCCAGACGGTGTTTTGTCAGTGAGGCTGATATGTTGCGGCACTCTGATGAAATGAGATGTGCAGAAAGTTACAGAAAGTCACACACCGCTGTCATCACAGTCAAACACATGTGGCTGGGTTTTTGGTAAGTTTAATTTTCTCACATAATACAAATGAAAGTTCAGCAGGAAAAAAAGGTGTATGAATGCCACAATATTGCGCAAGGCATTTAGTGTGCAATAAGACGCTAAAAAAGAAAGACGCCTTTCTTACTTTTGGCGTGTCATTTGTGCGCCATGTAGTTTGTACTGACTGCAGTGTAAACGCATCAGTCTAAATATGCTTTGCTCAGAGCTAGCCCAACCATGACGTTTTTCCTAAACCTAAATAAGTGGTTTTAAGACCTAAGTGAATGGTTTTGGTGCATAAACCTAACTGCCAATGTTAGACCTGGTTGGAAAGTTAGTTTGTTATTTTAAAGCATCAAAAGTTGGTAAAATATTGCGCATTTGCAATAAAATATATAATAATCCATCCATCCATCCATCTATCCGGGGCCGGGTCGCTGGGGCAGCAGGCTTAGCAGGGAATTCCAGACGTCCCTCTCCCCGGCAACGTTTTCCAGCTCTTCCTGGGTGACCCCGAGGCTTTCCCAAGCCAGACGAGATATATAATCTCTCCAGCATGTTCTGGGTCTACTCCGGGGCCTCTTACCAGTTGGACTTGCCCGGAAAACCTCCAAAGGGAATTTTCCAGGAGGCATCTTGATCAGATGACACCTCAGCTGGCCCCTTTCGACGCGAAGGAGCAGCGGCTTTACGCCGAGCTCCCTTCGGATGTCTGAGCTCCTCACCCTATCTCTAAGGCTGAGCCCAGCCACCCTACGAAGGAACCTCATTTTGTCCGCTTGTATCTGCGATCTCATTCTTTCGGTTACCGTAAGCTCATGACCATAGGTGAGGGTTGGAACGTAGGTGGACCGGTAAATTTAGAGCTTTGCCTTCTGGCTCAGCTCCCTCTTAACCACAACGGTCCGGTACAACTAACGCATAACTGCTGACAGATGAATAAGAAAAGGGACTTCACACCTTTGGGCTCATCCTGTGAGCTGATTTTCACGCTGCAGAGGCTGTAGTGTGTGAGGAAACCTCGCTGGTCCACAGAGGGAATCGCTTTCCAAGACAAGTTAGCAGAAGTGTGTGTTTCACTAAAAGTCCTGAAGTCCTGAGGTTCTCTGAGTGGAACTGAAGAGAAAAGGAAAAAATGTAGGTCAAAAACAATTTTTTTTTTCTTCTACAGTATGTGGAGACAAACTTAGCTGTACTCTATGACCTCGATGCACCAATCAACACTGGATCAGTATCAGCACCACAACTCATAAATACTCCTCACGAGACAGATCACATTAAAGACACTTACCTCCCTCTTTTTGATAAAAGAGGCACATTTTAACCGTCTGTGGTCTCCCACCATCACATCTGTGTTCAAAGTAAAGGTAGCGAACGTAGTCCGTTATGTCTGTAACAGAAACAGATTCATAGTTTTACCAAATATTTCTAATCGGTCCCATTACGTGAACAAGATGAGAGTTAATTACAGAAACAACTGATGAACAGCAGAGTCCTATTTTATAGAGTGCTGCAGGAATGAATCCGAAAACCTAGAAATGAGTTCGCATTTTAGCGCTTCTGGTTCCCTCGTCTGGAAGTCAATGTTTTTTTTTTTAAATTAGGTTTTTAGTTAGATGCCTGAAATAAAGTCTGTGATTAACACAAGCTGAAGAGATTTTAACATTTTGTTCTACGATAAATACGTCAGTAAATATCCCACTCCACAATTTTATAGCCTTTATGTGTCCTAAAAAAGGTGGAAAATGAGACTACTAAACGTCATCACGTCGACTCGTCCTCCTTCACAGTCTCGTTGTGTATATGTATATACGCTGTGTAGTTCGTTTATAGCCTAACGTTAGCATTTTACTTCTGGCGATTGCATTCACACTTCAAACATCATAAAACTTGTGTTCTTTTGTGGAGATGATCTTGCTGAACAAAACGTGTAAGTATCATAAAGGCTTTTTGTCGAGGCGATGCTAACTTCCTTGTTGGCCTACAAAAATACGTCATCCCTGCAGCACTCTATTATCTTTGCCCTCGTAAAAGTAAATGTTTGTACCAGTTTGTCTTATATCCATCAATGATATTTGGTGCAAAATTAGTTAGAGGATTAACTTTGGTGTACTGTGTACAGTAGTTTTTGTTTTTATCAATGTATTAAGCCCTTTGTAAAGAACCACGGTGATGAAGCTGTGCGGTTAAAAGCACTTTAAATACAACTTACTCATTCTTATTTGCTTCCTCTTTTTTTTCTTCATCCCTGCCGTTAAGGTGTTCACATTTTCTGGCCTTGAATCTCCATCTTGAAGCTCGTACCACTCAAGGCAAGTTTTGTCATTTAACTTTTCATGCAGTAACGTTTTGTCACAAACTGAGAGGGGGGGAAAGAAATAACAAGCTTTAAGTTTGACTGAAAGATAAATATACGTGATATGTGACACACTCAGACACACAAACACTTTGGCCTACTTTTTAAATCTGCAGCAGGTTCGGCCGCTACTTGTCTGATTTCTGGTGGAGAATACCCTGCTGCGTTTCTGGCGATAACAGAGATGTTGACGGCAGAGAGCGAGACATAAATAGTGTGTTTAGTCTTGTTGATGGGATGTCTGTTTTTCTCACAAGGACATCCATTAGAAGACTGTGTGTCCTCCAGGCTGTACGTCACTCCTCTGACTGCAGCTGCACGTGGCATCGGCTGAACGGCGGAAGAGACAAACACAGCAAACTGAGCCAACTGAACAAGGCAGCTGTTAACACATAATCGATTGGTCCATCCCAGAAAGGAGGCAACAGGTTAATTAGTGAAGTCCAAGAAGGAAACACCACTATGACACACATTCTCATCCCAACATACTGACGCTAGACCCCTCGGCATCACTTTTTAGTCGCATGTAAACACATGCTTAATGTTGTGAATTAAAAACACTTGCTTGGGTTTAGGCAACAAAACCACATAGTTAGGTTTAGGAAAAAACAACATGGTTGGGCTTAAAAGTACTACGTTTCACAGTGAAAATGTGATTTGATTCCACCTCTTTAGACTATGTCACCACAGCATTTTCCCTGTGCATTTACTGTTGCCGCGGATGAGTTTACGTTGTAGTTATTGGAAAGCCTGGTGCGTCGCATACTGGTGCTAAAGGGTGCATTGTGCAGCGATATCGAAATCCGACGGCCATGACAAAGCATCAGTATTAGACGCCCTGGGAATGAGAACGAGTTGGTATGACAAACACTGTTGTTCGTGAATCAAAACAATTAGAGCAAAAAGGAAGCTTTATACCAGGTTTCATATCACTTGATATAGTGATGTTGAAATTTTTAGGTAGTAAAGTTTTTTTTCTTACTTGTGTAGTATCAATCAGTGTTTTTTTTTTAAAAATGTGGTGAGTAAATGGTGAAATGTAACATTTTCAAATTGTTAAATTCTGCTAAATTATGCATGCTGCTTCCAGTGCAATTAAACATCTCTCATAAAATTGTCTGAATTAAAGTACAAAATATTCATACTTGGTGCATAATTGGCTGTACTTTAAGATATTATAAGATTTTGTAGCTTCTGATTTTCTTGTTTTAAGACAGATATCATGATGCACTTTAAGATCAAACAAACTGTTAAAGGTTCTCTATTAGTTAGTAGTTGCCTCCTGAGCAGAGAATGAAGCCACACTCCCTCTAATCAGAGTGTCTCTGTACTGTGTTTATGTAGTTGGTTACATAACTTTGCTTTGCTCTGTGCTCATATGGTGGTTACCACTGATGACGCTGTCGGTTGCAGAAGCAACACCCCAGGTTAACACCCGTAGCTCTGTCAGCACTGTTAGCACCGTTTGCTGCTGGCTGCCAGCTCAGCCATCACCATCTTGAGAGCCGTGTGGAGGCAATCCATCAATCATAGATTTGCTTTGAATTCCTAATAGAGCTCCTTTAAGACAATGTTTTAGTGTTGTGATTTTTAAAATTGTAATGTTTTATTATTGTCATTGTTGTTATTGTTATTTAGTAGAATTAGAAGCCTACAGGTAGTAGTTGTAGTAGATAGTAGCACTGTAGTAGAAGGAGTAGAAGTAGTGGTAATTGTTATTTCTGCTGTGGTAAACAGGTACCATTATAACGTTTGGGAAAAGACGTTAAATGCTTGGGCACTGATATGTTAACAACTCATAATATAAAGTAGCTCACTGGAGAAACCGTTAACAGAAAACATGGTGAAAACACCTCTGACCTCTTTTCCACTCTGTTCAAAGCGCTAATTATAAAGTTCTAAACGCTTATGAATGAATTTCTAACATGAAACATAATCCGACAACCTGACACATATTTCACTGTATGTGTCAGATTGTCAGATAATGTTTTTCTCACACTTTCTTTGAACTTTTCAAATGTAAAGTAATTTTTTTGCTCTCTTTGGCCAACTGCCTGCTAAACAAAAAAAAGAAAAAAAAAGAAAGGAAACCTGAAGCTAAAGTTCTTGTGTAATAGACATTAACATTCAATAACAATTAACGGTCAAAATGTTGAAGGTCGCAGTTTCCCACCAGGTTTTGTAATTTAGTTATTTGTATTGCTCAATAATCTAAAAAGCAATTCAGTTATTTGCATCAAAATTTGAAATATTTCATGGCATATTTTTCTCTGCTGTATGAAAAATTCAACTATGTACATTGTGAACATGAGAAATTTACAGTTGCATATATCAGAGACTGGAATAATTGAAATTTAACGCTATTTGTATGCAGCACATCATTGCACAATATTGGACAAAGTCAGTATGTGATGGTGAAAAGTAATACTTTTTAAACATGTGAACAAGTGTGAATGTGTTGGTGTTGTTTTCCTGTCACTGGCTTACCTTCCATGTTAGCGTCACCTCTCGAGTGCCATTTAAAAGTCGTGTTGTCATGTTGACTTCAGGTTTTTGTTCAAGCTCTGCAGTAAAAACACAAAACATTATTGCCTACAAGAGAAAACGTGTTTTAGAGTGGAATAAGTCTTAAAGCTGCGTCTGTTCACATGTTTATCATCTGAAGCACCTGTATGCATTAAAACCCCAGAAGTGTAAAATAATGTAGAGTGTTGGAGTGGGAGTGGTGAAGACTCATATTTCTAAGATATATATTTGTGTTTGGATTTATGATATCCAGTGTGCACAGACCATTACAGTCCAGTAATCATACCCAACACCACAGTTTATAGAGGGGAGAATCAGTTACTGCTATCTAGTCATCAGGACACTGGATTTAAAGATTATTTAAAGTGTTAACATCATGAAATCTATGACTTCACCTGCAGGAACAGTCACAACTGGAGACCAGTCACTCCACAGTGGGTTAAGGGCCTCAGTGGACCGATGTCTGATTTGAACCTGGAAAGCTGAATCCTTCAACAGACTCACAACAATGACATGGTCTGTTTAGACAGAAAACAGAAACATTTCATAAATTTGACTTTTCAAATTCTTGTTATTTTTCTTATTATTACATGTTTTTTTCCTATTGTCAAGCAAATTACATGAACCAAAACCAGAGCCAACATTGAATTCAACCAATTATCTGATTTATATTTTTCTTCCGTGCCATAGCTCTCCATTGTTGTCATATCAGTGAAGCTCACTGTTGCACTGGGTGACATCTTCCTTCATTGGAATTAACCAGGGCACTGCAGTTTATTTTGAGTCAATCACACGGTGCACCTGATTCAACTGTTATCAGGCCGTTAAATTGGCATTATCGGTCGCTATAAGCACCACAGATGTGGGTCATTAGGGGTCGACTATGCCTAAAAGTGAAAGTGAAACTTAAAAGCAGCAAGTTCTAATACGTTGTAAAACTGAATGAAACGTTACGCTTTGAACACCAACCAAAAGTTAAGGGAAAACATTGTGTTTCAAAAAGACAACTGCAGGTTTTTGGTTTAACAGAGGATGTGAACTCCATTATCCTGGGTGAAAACCGACCCCATATGGAGTTTCACGCTGTCTATACTACAGCGCCTGACTTCCGCTTCTAATCCTGTCATAATTACTACGGTTGCTAGAGGTCGCTATTGTGTTCTTTTACACCTTCTTTATGTGATCTACCATGTGGATAGATGATAACACCTACTATTGGGTGTAGTAGTACCCTATATTTACCCGCATCTATGGTGCTTATAGCGACTGATAACGCCTATTTAAAGGGACTATTTGTAACTTTCAGAAATGCTTGTTAACAGCGACACCTGTGGCCGTGAAATCAACGAAAGTCAGCGTCGGGCTCGTGCTTGTGCTCGCTCTAAATGGACATGAACGAGCATCGCTCAAAACAGTGAGGCGACACACGTCAGCTAAAAGCACAATATCACTCTATATTTCAGCTGCTTGGCAGTAATGTTAGCTGACCAGACGAAGGTCTCTCCATGAATCAATGCTGATCCTGTGTTTGCTTCTCCTGCCTCAGCGCAGGCTTCAGCAGCGGGGCTCCCCAACGAGAAACTCGTCTCCCTCCGCCCGCAGCCGGAGAGAGCAGGAAGACACCGGCAAGCGGTCGGTAACGAGACGGTAACGTTTCTCTCTGCGGAGCCCCGTTACTTCCCAAGACACGGGAAACCTCTGTTGGTCTGGAGGAGCTGCAGCATTTATTTCTGCACAAACGTCCACTATTCACTAGATATGTTCAGAGCTAAACTAACTCTTCTGCAGTGTGGAGTGAGCGCGCGTTCACGTCTAGAGGTGGAGCGAGACAGCGAGAACGCGTGCGCTGTCTGAGTGAAGGCGAGCAGGCAGAGGAGACGAGACAGCGGCCACACGCGAGCCTTTGTGTGCCGACCCGCTACATTTATACGCTTAGAAAGTTACAAACAGTCCCTTTAACAACAGGAGACAACAGGAATCAGCAGAACTAATGTACAGTAGTCAGGAAACAAGACTAAAAACTTGGTTGGCAGTAATGTAAATATGAGAAGTGAAATTAGGGCTAAAACATATAAAACCACTGGTATGATCCTTCAGTGTATCTCAGAGATAGATCCCTAAGAACCAATTCAAAACAAGGCTGAAAGAACTTTTTCATTCAAGACCACAAAAACATCAAAGACTACTCACACATAACATTGTCACTGGTGGTGTTTGTTGTTCTCTGTAACAATATGGATAAAAAGGATAAATATGTTAATTAATGTGGAAAAACATCTTCAGATACATTAAATTTGGTATCAAAATCTGCATCACTTTTTCCCATGATTCTGTGGGGTGTTCATCGCGTCGGAACCAGATCTCGGCTAAAGCTGGACGCTTCTCTGCAGCTGGCCAGCTTAAGTTGAGGTTGTTTTTTAACCAGGACATGGAAATATTTTGTGGTGCTATATACTTAACTATTGAGGAAAAACAACAAAAAATCACATTTATTTACAAAATATACTTTTGTACTTAATCTATAGTAAAATTCTCAGTTAACTTGTTACTTAAAAAGGACAACAGTATGTTTTAATCTCCCATGAGATGAGAGGAGCATCCAGTACCTGTGTGCATGAGTGTAACAGACCTCCTGGTCGACGAGCAGCTGGAGTTTCCTACGTGAGCTTTTACCGAAATGTTAACAGAGCGTGAAGTGATAAGTTGTTCCTCGGTGAGCTCACACGTCTTCTTGTTGCTCCTGAATTTTTTTTTACTGCGAGAGAATATGTAGAGCTAGCTTTTAGTTCAATGAAAATGGCAGAAACACATCTCACATGTCCTCAGCATTAGACTGAAGGTGTATATTAACGCCTTTACGTCCAATTTTGACCATATGTTTCACTTAAAGGAACAGTGTGTAACAATTAGGGGGATCTATTTGCAGAAATGGTATATACAGTAATATTAATAAGTATGGTTTTTTTTGTGTATAATCACCTGAAAATAAGAATCGTTGTGTTTTCGTTAGCATAGCATGAGCTGTTTATATCTAGGCAGCGGGTCCTCTCCACGTAGTCCACCATGTCTCTACAGTAGCCCAGAACGGACAAACCAAACACTGTTAACTTTTCCTGCTTTTTCCTGAGTCGATAACGTTACCAGTCGCCGCTGCTCTCTCTCTCTCTCTTGCTTCACCACTCACTTCCCACATACAAACACACTCTACACACTGGCTCTGCTCGGTCACCGTAGCTCTCCAACAAGCTTGGCACACGGGAAAGGGTTCAGTTGGTTGCAATCTCCTCACCTCACCGCTAGATACTGCCAGATCCTACACACTGGACCTTTAAGTTGCTTTCAGATTGTTCAAAACAACTAGCCTGGCTGATATCTTATTTGTTTAATCTGTATTTTGTTGCAGATTTTGTGACCTTCAGACAGAGCCAAGTTGGCTGTTTCCAGTATTTAGCCTACGCTATGCTAAACTAACCATCTCCTGGCTGTACCGTAGAGATATAGAGAGTGGTATTGATCTTCTCATTTAACTCTTAGCAAGAAAGTTTGAACAAAGTTGGGACAAACGACATGAGTTTGTAATGACTGGCCCAGTGGCAGACCGCTGCCTTTTAAGAGGTTCAATTTGGAGACAACTTTTTCATTTGCACACCGAGAGAACTGATGTTTTTTCACTATGGCTAATATTTGTTACAGCCATACTCATTCACAAAATACTAAAAGAAATCACCATGGACAAGCTGTCGGTTGATAATGTCACCATTTAAAATTGTTGCAGAACAATACTCACTCAAAGCGAAGGTCAAATGTCACATCGCTATCAGTCGTATTCATGCTCCATTCACATATGTAAACGGAGCATTCTTCTGCGTTTCTTCCGGAGCATTCTGTGTTTCGTCTGAAGCACTCAGGAGTGGAGGGAGCCTCACATGCTGACCCTTAGGAGTGACACATTTCAAATGATCTCACTTATTTATTTTAACATTTATCTTACTGAGACTAGAAATAAACAAATACATTTTCTTCAGCAATAAATCTAAAGCAGAAATATGAAAGGCTGCAGCTGCAGCTTCCTTATTCATTTTAATCTTTTAAATTGTCATTCCACTTTTAAAGTTACCTCTTGATTATATTCTTTTAATTTTCTCATTTTATTTTAGCTCTACTGTGAAGCACTTTGTAATACGTTATACAGACAAGGGTTCTTTTGTCCTGTATTGCACAGGGCGGATGCAATCTAACCACATGATGCTGATAAGCTAACCAACATGTTGTGGCTGATGCTTAACTTTTACGGCTAAAGAATTGCCACTTTCACATCGCTGATTAGTATCTGCACTGTGTTTTGATATGATCGGATAGAGATTAAGCTATCATCAGGTAACACAAATGAAGTAAGAAAAGAAAAGATTAAGGGTATTTATTTACCTTTGCTGACTGTTATAAGGAACATAAACACAAAAATGTATTCATGTAGTGAACTCCAGCATTTCAAAGTTTCCATGAGGTATAGTGGAAAGTCTCGAAAGCTCATTCTTCAGTGTGTGAGAGTCCATGTATTCAACCTGCCTTCATGTAACTCAGTTGTCTTTCTCAGAAATGTCAGACAAGTTTCATGTCTCTCAGGTTATATGAGCTGCAGCAAAAACCACAAGTGTCAGGGGCGGGGGGGAGGTTTGTATTTGACACACTGGCAGACAGACACAACAGCAATTCTGAAACACTTTGAAGTCATTTTGTTTCTGGATCAAAAATATGTTTCATATCAAAAATAAGTAGGTCTACCGTACTTGGTTTCACACGGGTCTCCTGGGTGAAAGTCCTGTGTTAGAGCAGGTGGAAACTAAATACAATTTTTGTTTGATGTTTGACTTCCTTCACCTGTCAGCGGTTTAAAGCGTTAGTTCGTCTCTCAATACTTCCTGATTTACGCTTAGCTCCAACGCCATTGGTTCCTACAGAAACAAATCTCCAGTCTTATCCTTTAATTTTTCTCTGCACATTTGTGTTGGACAAGTTAGCTTGTTCTAAAGCTGCAACCTAGAAGTGGCTGAATAACTGCAGAGTTGAATGTTGATTCTCTGTGCAGGATAGTGACCTTTTCATATAACATAACTGGTGTCATTTGGATGCAATGTTAATATCAAAAATATATGTTAATTGCGCTACACCAGTGACCTCTTTACACAGACAGGATAAAGGAGGTTAGGACAGCATATGTGGTCCAGGTTTCCATGCTGAAATAGATTTTAGACATGGTTGTAAAGAGAAGTGGAGTGGATGGAGGAGGTTTCCCATCTTTCCTATAATCTCAAATTGTGTGTAGCTCTGTACATGTGAACGTTTTAAATCTGATGATTTGGGACGTAAAAAAAACCGATTTAAAACTATCTTTACGGCTCATGTTGTGGTCTTGGAGACGGTCATTCTCTTGTAACTCCTCCTCGTCTTACATCCTCATTCTTTTCCCCAGTTCCCACTTATAGAAGGTTACAGTTTCATAACAAATCGCTTGCACTTTCATTTTGAAAAGGGGACTTCTGTACAGGAGGAGCACTGGAGAGGAGTAACGGATTTAGTGCAGATCACTGGTGAGGAGTAACGACAGGTCATGACAGGTCAAATGCTTTACATACTGTATTTGATTTGCCCTTCATTTAATTGTTATGCATTCATGTTACATAAATACCGTAGACCTTCTGAACATTGAATTCTACAAGAACTGAAGAAACGAAAACAGAAGACATAAAGTTTATTTGCAACAACAGCATGAAGGCAGTTTACCAGTTTTGATATTTGCTGAAATAGTTGCTCTGAAAGTATTTATGATATTACTTCATAGTATACAGCTTGCTGAGCAGTATTTAAATATGTTATATGGATATGTAAAATAGAACATATAATCTTTAAGAACAAAGGAACCAACCATAGATATTTCAAATTATTTTTTATCCAATATTTATTATCTATACAGGTCACCAATCTATCATAGATTACACAAAGATCTAATGATATTGTGTATAATAAAACACTCATTTACATTATCAGGGCCCAATTTTCTGCATAACAAGTGCTTTAACTTTTGACACCTTGAGTACATTTTGCTGATAATACTTTTGTACTATTACTTCAGTAAACAGTTGAATGTCAGGCCTTTGTACGGCGGCCCCGAGAGCTCAACGCACGGCATATTAAGACAACACATAGAAATAGACAATACACAAGCAAATTAAGGGACATTAAAAATGATGCACACGGCTGGGACACGCTTGTTGTTGCCATGGTTTGTGGCTGATGAAGTTAATTTGCTTATGTTTTGTCTGCATGTGCTTTCCTAATTTGCAGTGCGTTGAGCTCTCAGGGCCACCGCACTCTTGTTTGTAATTCAGATTTTTTTACATTATGGCAGTGGTACCCAACCTTTTTCCTTAAGGGACCCCTTTTCTCTCATTGAGTAAACTGACGACACCTAACATTTTATGGATATTTCATATTATATTCAATGCATGACAATAATTGTACAGAACAACTGATAAACTGTACAATTAACCCAAATAGTGAACGCAATAACTGCAAGAAGTTTGTGTAAAATTAACAATTTTTTATGAATTTTGAGCAGATTATTTGAGATTAGTTGAGTTTTCCTGTTATTCTTAGGAACTTTTAATACAATTCTCTGTCTGTATTATGTGTTTTTAATTTTTATTTGGAATGATCATACACACTTAACACTTTTGATAAATTCTGTGTTTTCTTCTCCCTGACGCTTGGCCATTGTTAGCTCTTTGGTTGTTTATGTACTTTTCTAATTTTTAAGTTTCTTTCTATCTTAAATAACAATTCAAACCTTAAAAATAACATGTTCATTTAGTTTTTTTTATTATTATTTTCAAAGAAATTAATAAAATGCTAATATATAGGCCAACTTAGGCCTGTTGTTTTCAACCACTTTGGGTGGTATGTCCCATTGGGATTTGGGTACTTCTAGTCCATACTGGGTACAGATGTTCCTGTACACTATCCCAGACACTTGGTTGTGCCTCTCCATGTACGCTGATCCAGCTTGCATCTTACACCCTGCTGCTATGTGTATATATATATATATATATATAAAAAGTCTTACATCCCTTAAAATCAAGAGGGCCTTGCAACCCCCCATGAAGCTTTGGCGAGCCCTGGTGGGGGTTAGGGTCCCCAGGTGCGGAACCAATGCATATAATATATATATATAATATATATATAAGTATATATAATATATATATATATAAAGTATATATGATATATATATAAGTATATATATATATATATATGATATATATATACTTTATATATATATCATATATATACTATATACTTCCCATGAAGCTTTGGCGAGCCCTACTGGGCATTAGGGTCCCCAGGTGGGGAACCAGAGCATGTGCATGTGACAGTGGCCCATCAGAACACACCTGTACATGTGACAGTGGCCCATCAGTACACACCTGTACATGTGACAGTGGCCCATCAGTTCACACCTGTACATGTGACAGTGGCCCATCAGTTCACACCTGTACATGTGACAGTGGCCCATCAGTACACACCTGTACATGTGACAGTGGCCCATCAGTTCACACCTGTACATGTGACAGTGGCCCATCAGTTCACACCTGTACATGTGACAGTGGCCCATCAGTACACACCTGTACATGTGACAGTGGCCCATCAGTACACACCTGTACATGTGACAGTGGCCCATCAGTACACACCTGTACATGTAGCAGTGGTCCATCAGTACACACCTGCACATGTAGCAGTGGTCCATCAGTACACACCTGTACATGTAGCAGTGGTCCATCAGTACACACCTGTACATGTGACAGTGGCGCCCCTCAGTGGCCAGACACGGTCAGTACAGAGGACGGACGTGCAGCAGACAGCCGGTAGGAGAGGTCATCATCACCGTGTTCAGCACCAGACCTGAGACAGACGGCTGTTCTCCAGTCCGGGCCTGATAAAACAGGCTGTTTATACTGTTATAAAGCATCATGAACAGGCCTGTCTGTTGACCTTCTGGTAACATCACTGAAGATGCTCCATGCGTGTTGCTCTGTGCTAGAAGATGGCCGAGTCGGATGGCGGGGATTTTGCTTCCAAACAGCCGCAGAGCAGGTGAGTGCAGCGGGGTGAGGATGTGGTGTGTGTCCGGTGGGGCTGGACTGGTTGTTTTTAAGGCTCCACGGCTCCGGGACTGCAGCCCTTGTTCGAGCCCGCTGGAGCGAGCCGGCGTCCCGGCTTGACTCCAGGAAACACCGAGGATCTGTCCGGGGCCTCCGGGCATCCACTACTGCCTGCTCTGTGTTTATATCTGTGACCAGCTGGAGAAATAAAGTAAAGACCTAACAATGTTGTCCATTTAGAGAGTAAACACACTGAACCCAGACTGCTGTTTTATAGCAGGACAACTTCAACACATGTGTTGACTCTTTGGTAAAGTATGTCTCTTATATTTGAATGTCTAAGTTAATACTTTCAATACTTTTTTGGCAATGTTGATAACAGCCTTTCTAGTTAATGTCACTGTTATGATTAGTTTACAACAGTAAACCTTCAAAACACATTCAAAGTTAGGTGCAGACAACTATGTAACATTAATATACAACTATGTAACATTAATATACAACTATGTAACATTAATAGACAACAATGTAACATTAATATACAAATATATAACATTAATAGACAACTATGTAACATTAATAGACAACTATGTAACATTAATAGACAACAATGTAACATTAATAGACAACGATGTAACATTAATATACAAATATATAACATTAATAGACAACTATGTAACATTAATAGACAACTATGTAACATTAGGCCAAACTGGAAACATTTTGACAAATAAAGTTGCAAATTATTAACAGAAAAGTGAAAGTCTGTTTAGCCTACTTTTTTTTTTTTTTTATTATTATATTTTATCACATTTATCACAATTTCAATATAATCAGATACAACACCTTGACTGATGTCAGTGCTGTAGAAAGCCAGACCGATACTGGATTTTTGAGGCTGATACTGATATCGCTGAGAGATTAAAAATCCAATTATTAATATATTGATATTGTGATATGAGACCAGATATCGTCTTAGATTTTGGATATTGCGATGAAGTGCTGCTTTTCCTGGTTTTAAAGGCTGCATTACAGTAAAGTGATGTGGTATTATGAACTTCTATTATTTGCCTTTACCCACTTAGTCATTATATCCACAATACTAATGATTACTTATCAAAAATATTGTGTAACTATTTTGTGGAAGCACCAATAGTCAACCCTACAATATCATCGCAATATCGGTATCAAGGTATTTGGTCAAAAATATCGTGATATTTGATTTTCTCCATATCAACCAGCCCTAAATATCAGGCCTATCAGCCGATAGTTTAACATAAGTGCACAACAATTTTGGATCACTTCAATTTGGCTGTTTTCCCACAGTCACCGTAGGAAAATCACAGGTGTAAATAATAAATTTCGATTTGATTCAATTCAGGGGCCTGCGATCAATATGAGGCGATATCATATGTCCATTTAACACAATTAGTTACATTTACATTAGGGCTGTCAATCGATTAAAATATTCAAACGCAAATTAATCACCCATTTTTTATCTGTTCAAAATGTACCTTAAAGGGAGTTTTGTCATTGGAAATATATTGAAATCAATTAACACAAAACAATTACAAATATTGTCCAGAAACCCTCACAGGTACTGCATTTAGCATAGAAAATGTGCTCAAATCATAACATGGCAAGCTGAAGCCCAACAGGCAACAACAGCTGTCAGTGTGTCAGTGTGCTGACTTGACTATGACTTGCCCCAAACTGCATGTGATTATCATAAAGTGGGCATGTCTGTAAAGGGGAGACTCGTGGGTACCCATAGAACCCATTTTCATTCACATATCTTGAGGTCAGAGGTCAAGGGACCCCTTTGGAAATGGCCATGACAGTTTTTCTTTGCCAAAACTTTGGAGCATTATTTAACCTCCTTCGCGACAAGCTAGTATGACATGGTTGGTACCAATGGATTCGTTTGTTAGTTTCATATGATTGCAGTATCTTCACTCTAGCTTTAAAACTGAACCCGGTACAACCTACGGAAGATCAATTGTGTTATTGCGTTAAAGAATTTAGTGGCGTTAAAACAAATTTGCGTTAGCGCGTTGTTAACGCGTTAACTTTGACAGCCCAGTCCCTTTTTGGATTTAGCTCTTGAAACACTTCTTATTGAGGTTGCAACAAAATTAACGGAGGAGTAAAGAAACACATTATGACGTAAGATGACCACATTGACTTACATAAGATCAGCACGTACAGTAGGTCTGGAGAGTATGGAAAAGTTGAACAGAAAAAACCTATTGGGAGTGTTGGATATTACAGGCCTAAATGCTTCAGTGCTTTAGTCCATTTTAATTTAATAATTCATGACCTAATTTCTACCCAGTATTAAACTTTGATCTGACTATGAAATTGTTGGACTTGAACAATAGGATCACTTCCATGTGGTGTGTTTTATCATCTGTAATCTGCCTTCTATGTGATTGGATGACATTTTTGGGTCTCATTTAACAAAGCAGGTTGGCAGAGGAAGTGCCGACAGCATGGCAGCTGTCACAGTACAACTGTCTGATTTAATTTCTACTTATGGTGTTTAGTTGGGGAAATATTTCTACTTGAAGTGTTGTTTAATACTCTTCTATGTGTTTTTTGACATTTCTGTCCCTGGTGATGTCCCTTCTGCCCAATGCAATGGGGTTTTCTACCCTACATGTTGTTTCTGCACACTGAGGATTTGTTAAAACATGTGGTAGTGTTGTTTCCACCTACTGCTATACTGACAGATTAATTTCTGTTTTCTCTGTGCAGCAACAGCTGCATCTAAGTCAGTCTAAACAGAGTGATGACATTTCTATTGATAGCAATGTTGTTTCTCTCCTGTGTGCAGATTTGCTCTCACTAATGCAAAGACACTGTACGCTACAGATTGCATTTCCCCCTGGCCGACAGATTAGATTAAATTTCCATCACAGTATTGTTGTGTGCATCTGCGCCTTGAGTTAACACCAGACATTAGATATCCACATACAGATCACATTTTAATATTCCTGAGATATACAGCCTGCTCGGCCAGAATATTACAGCTTGTAGCTGTATACGTTATATTGTAAAAGTCTCCAAGTTAAGAATTTAAGCCCTGGAAAATATAAGTGAGTTTTATTCTGTAGGATCCCTTGATTTACTGATTGTGACAAGGCCCTTTTTTTCTTTCCAGTATGGCTAACAAGAATAGCACCCTGCGCTGTACATTCTCGGCCTCAAACCACAGCGCCACCCTCCTCCAGGGCTTGTCGGTCTTGCGGGCTCAGGGCCAACTGCTTGACGTTGTGCTGGCCATCAATGAGGAGCGCTTCCAGGTCCACAAAGCTGTGCTGGCCGCCTGTAGTGATTACTTCAGGTTAGTCTGAATCACAAGACTTCTCACCGTCCATTTACATTTTAAATTGGAAGCACTTAGCCGATGCTCTTATCCTTACACTGAGTGCACTGTTAGAGTTCGCTGCAGTTCACAGATCAACTATATTAAAAGATTAAATTTAGTTGGGGGAGGAAGGTAAAAGAGGGAGAAATGCGAAATGATGCATTCACTTGCTCTTGTTTTCTTTTAGGGCTGCAACTAACGATTATTTTCATTCTCGATCAACCTGTCCATTATTTTCCGGATTAATTGATTAGTTGTTTGGTCTATAAAACGTCAGAAAAATCAATTTAATAGTTGACAACTAATCGATTAATTGTTGCAGCTCTATTTTCTTTCATTTTGTTTTTAATCTGAGCCTTTATACTTCACTGAATTTATGTTTACAGAGATGTCGGGAAGATTTATTCCAGAAATGTAAAGTGAGGACGTTTTAAATTAGAAATTATTCAGCATAAATTAGATAAGTGAACAAATGGGTGACATATAAATGTAAAATACTGATATGTTCCTTTCTGTACCATCATCTTTTTATGTACCTCTCTGTAATCTTGAGATACTATCAGTGCAATGTCAACCTAATGTCTAATATATACTATATTGTTAATATTTGATTGATTATGTGAAACAGGTGTGGTATTGTCACATGTGCAACTCTCTGCACTCATCAGAAGTCTGAAGAAGAGCCTGGTGCTTGAAACGTTACAGTATAATAAAAATCCCTCATGCGGGAGCTATTTGGTGTGCGGATCTATCTGTTTTATTCTGACATAAAAATATAGCCAAATATACTTTTCACTTTGTTTCGCATACTTTTCTCATTAGATAGTAGTTTTCAGTTCATCTGCCATGGAAACCTAAACAAAACAGAAGTCCAGAAATTGGAAAGCTTTTTCACATCATACAAGTGCTCTGACTTCGTTATGGAAAGTTGTACAAAATTCTTGCCTTGCATTTAGAAGAGATGGATTTATAATTAAATGTTATGTAGTTCACGGACTTGTTGTTGTGTTACAGAGCAATGTTTACCGGAGGCATGAGGGAGTCAAATCAGGACACCATTGAGCTGAAGGGTCTGTCCGCCCGCGGGTTGAAGCACATCATTGACTTTGCCTACAGTGCAGAAGTCACTCTAGACCTGGACTGTATTCAGGATGTCCTCGGAGCAGCGGTGTTTCTGCAGATGGTCCCAGTCGTGGAGCTCTGCGAAGAGTTCCTCAAGTCAGCGATGAGCGTGGAGACTTGCCTGCACATCGGCCAGATGGCCACCACCTTCAGCCTGTCTTCCCTCAAAGAGTCGGTGGACGCATTCACCTTCCGCCACTTCCTCCAGATTGCGGAGGAGGAGGACTTCCTGCACATTCCCATGGAGCGCCTCGTCTTCTTCCTGCAGAGCAACAAGCTGAAGAACTGTAGCGAAATCGATCTCTTCCACGCTGCCATCAGGTGGCTCCGGTACGACGAGTCTCGCCGGGCCCAAGCCAGCAGCGTCCTCTGCCATGTGCGCTTCCCGCTCATGCGCTCCTCGGAGCTTGTGGACAGCGTTCAGACGGTGGACATCATGGTGGAGGACGTGCTGTGCCGCCAGTATCTCCTCGAGGCCTTCAATTACCAGATCCTTCCCTTCCGACAGCACGAGATGCAGTCTTCACGGACACTCATACGCTCTGACGTCTTGTCAGTCATCACCTTTGGCGGGACGCCCTACACCGACAACGACCGCACCGTGAGCACCAAGGTGTACCACCTCCCTGACATCGCTTCCCGCCAGTTCAAAGAGCTGACAGAGATGGAGGCGGGGTGCAGCCACGCTTGCGTCGCCGTACTCGATAACTTTGTGTACGTCGTCGGTGGACAGCACTTACAGTACCGCAGCGGCGAGGGGGCAGTGGACAGCTGCTTCCGCTACGACCCGCATCTGAGCCTGTGGCTGCGCATCCAATCTTTGCAGGAGGCTCGTATCCAGTTTCAGCTCAACGTGCTGCGCGGACAGCTGTACGCCACTGGAGGGCGCAATCGATCCGGCAGTCTGTCATCTGTAGAGTGTTACTGCCCAAAGAAGAATGAGTGGACTAATGTGGAACCATTAAAACGCAGGATTTGGGGTCACGCAGGGACACCCTGTGGAGAAAAGCTGTATATCTCAGGGGGTTACGGCGTCTCGTTGGAGGACAAGAAGACTCTTCACTGCTACGACCCGGCGTCAGACCAGTGGGACTTCAGAGCTCCCATGAATGAACCCAGAGTGCTGCATGCCATGATCAGCACCAGGGATCGTGTTTATGCTCTGGGCGGTCGCATGGACCACGTGGACCGTTGTTTTGACGTGCTCGCGGTCGAGTATTACATTCCAGAGAACGACCAGTGGACCACCGTCAGCCCCATGAGAGCAGGCCAGTCTGAGGCAGGCTGCTGCTTACTGGACAGGAAGATCTACATCGTCGGAGGTTACAACTGGCACCTGAACAACGTCACGAGCATCGTGCAGGTGTACAACACAGAGACAGACGAGTGGGAGAGGGATTTACACTTCCCAGAATCCTTTGCTGGCATTGCTTGTACACCAATTATTATTCCACAAAACACTACACAACGCTAACCCTCTGACCTGTGACTGTGAAGATTTTATTCCATGTGCTCTTTCTGCCGACCGTTGAGTCAACATATTATGTAAGCTACTGTGCGTGCGTGCGTGCGTGCGTGCGTGCGTGCGTGCGTGCGTGCGTGCGTTCATTCATTTGAAGGAATGACCTGAAAAGCTACTAAGCAACATTACTCAGATTAGTGTATTATTTTCTGTCTTTGTCTTGTTTTGGACAAGATGTGTTTAATCAACAGACAAACCTTCATTAATGGAGTAAATTTTGATTCGAAATTTCTTTCATGTGAAAACTCTTAAGGATCTGAAACCGATTATGAAACCGATACCAACTTTTGAAATTACAATTTTGATGCGTTCTAGGGGAAAAGCCTATAGCAAGTTGATGCTCCTGTGTGAATTCTATAATGAATTGACTGGTATTATCTCCAAATGAACTGTGAAGATATAAGTTCTCTTCCAGAGTAGCATTACCTACATTTTATAGCACTTCTTATCTGAAAGATAATCATAATTCAGTCTGTAAAGGTGTAATTTTACCAATCAAGGGCTGAAGTTACAGACGGCACAAATTCTCTCATTTTTGAATGAAAGTTTGCAACGGTCAACTTTTATAACATTAGACATTTTGATTGTACAGTTGTGAATGTTTTATTCGTCTGCTCCTTTTTATGTTGTAATATTTTCTTTATTATCATTTTATTATTCAACCATGATGACTGAAAATCTCACTGTTTTAT